>NC_092182.1:3786455-4026455 GCF_043641665.1 Enoplosus armatus | reverse complement strand
GGAGTCACACACTCCGGAAACGTGACCTAAGTGAAAATGTGCCTGTGTGATGATAACACACCTGTCAGAGCGCCACTCTGACGCACATTGTTCATTCACCACTAAAGTCTGTGGCTGACTGTGAGGAGCACCTCCACCGACTCCTGTGTGTGTGTGTGATCTGTTGCATGGGCTCCCTCTTCTGACTTGACGAGAGCTGAACTTATTCGAAAGGTTAGCAGAGGGTGGGTGGGTGGTTGGGTGGGGGAGTGTTCACCTGAAAAAGGGCTTCAGGAAGATTATTCTGCAGCTTCAGTCTTGATTTGTGAACACGAGCGTGTGATAGCTCCCCAAAAGCCTGAGACAAGAGAGCAGAGAGTCCCTCGAGATTTGAGCATAAATATTTAAGATTTTAAAAAGAAAAATATGGGGGGGGGGGGGCGGCGGGGTAGATTGTGCAACTAATTTAACTTCCAAATGATCAACAATTTTTCCTTATGAAAATGTATAAAGAAGACACCACAGACGCAGACTGGAGCTTCATTAACTGCATGTTGACTTGCATCTAATGACATCCGGGGGGCTGCGTGATGGGGCCCAGATGCAGCCTCGCGGGGGAGAGTGGGCCCTTTTAATGGTTGTCGACGTCCCGGACGCCAGCGAGCCTGTCACAAGTGATAGAGCGCGGAAGTGACATTAAAAATATCCCGGGATAGGTGCATTTAGAGGCGCGGCATAAAAATTTCATCGCACGCTTTTTTCTTTTTTTCTTTTTTTCTACTTCTTCTTCTCCTCCCAGGAAGTATTGAAGAAATGTGTCGTCGAGGTCATTTTTATTTCATGTCTCTCCAGGAAAGCTAGCTCAAGGAATGAGAGGAAGAGGGAGATGTGATGGGCGACTTTGAACGTGTGGCCGTTTCCCCTTCTTGCCTTACATACGGGACCGTTCCTCACATTGACCTGTTTTGTCACAGGATATCCTTTTAAGTGCAGCCACATGGACACTCCACATTAATCACGATAGTTTCACCATCAGCCTGACAGACTGTACAGAGGCAAGCTGGGAGTTTGGGGGTTGGGCGTGGGGGGCAATGAGACTTGTTGCTCCGTCTTTCACCTTGCTTTTAGGTGTTGTTCCACCTGGATGTGGACACTCCTTTGGATTGTTGTTGAGGGAGATATGAGTTCCCAATCGTCTCTGCTTGTGACCCGTTAATACAAAGCAGTACGAAGCGGTTGGTTTCAGGCAACTACGCAACACATCGATGAGTTAATCAACAGACAACTAAGAAAGTCAAAATGTGGATAATCGATTAATCGTTGAGTCATTTTTCAAGCGAAAACGACAAAAAAAATCTCTAGTTTCACTGCTTTCGTGTCTCTTACATGCAAGTGAACGGGAATGTTTTTGAGTTTCGGACTGTTGGTTAGCCAAAACCAGCGAGCTGAATCTGTCACCATCACCTCGGAGAAGTCGTTTTTCATTTTCTGACATTTTATTGACTAAACGAATGATCACAGTTAACAGCCCCCAAGCTGACGTCTTCAGGACCAACAGTCTAATATGTTGAATTTACTCAAATGGAAGACGAGGCAAGCAGCAAATTCACACATTTGAGAAGGCAGAGCTTTTCGAAGTGGTCGCTGATTCATTTTTTGTTGTTGTTGTTGATCGACTAAATGATTAAACGACTAATCGTTTCGCTTCTACTAATTGGAATCAGTTTGTTCCAAATGTGGAAAACATTATATCAACTAGTAGAATTTATTGTGTTCTCGTATTCTACCCTACTCGTCTACTCTGATCCATCTCACGACCCCTTGTTGGGGACCCCGACCCCTGTGTGGTCAAGTATCCATCACCCTTGCATACACTCTAATAGACAATGTAACATCTACAAGTGTGTGCCATTTTGCGACCTCCTTGCTGGTGGGATTAAAACCCCTCTTCGCAGGTACACACGGTAACAAGCAGCAAATAAAAACAAACGCCGGGCGTCAATTGTTTGGCACTGCTTCTTTTTTTTTTTTTGCTTTTTTTTTTCTTCACTCTGCTGGATTTTCAAAGTAAACAGCGCTGTGAGATTTTACACAACAACATAATGGATGAGGACGCTTCAGGCCCTTGATACTACTTTAATGGAGTGCATTGCAGGTTTTATGTAGTCTTATGCATTGCTTGTTTGAATGTGGCATAATAGAGCTGTTTGACAAGCTGGGCTGCAAGTGGTTGAGGAAACCTTCCCTGTCAAGCTGCTGGAAAAAAAAAATTACATGTTTGTCCCTTCGCCAAACTCTAAAAAAGAAAAAAAGAAAAGGTGCGATAGTCATGATTAGGCTGTGTTCCAGGAGTGTCAGCACACCGTCGAGCAGATACAGAGAAGATGAATTTTGTTTTCACGGTATCAAAGTGACTGCGGCTTACCGAGTCAGCATGGAAGGAAAGTAAGAAATAATGTAGGGATCTCACTGCAAGGCTACTACTTGATACAATTATGTTAATTTTGGTTTCTTTTTTGGGAACTACATCTGCTAAAAAAAAAAAAATACAATTACTGGAAAAAAAAAAAAAACCCTCTTCAGAAAGCAGTTTCTCTAAATGAGTTGCCTTCAGTTGGATGTTTTCGTGCACAGCACAGGCTGGATTTTATTGAAACAAATCTTTTATCTGCATGAGCACGCACACACCATCTTCCACCCACAATGCTTAACTTCTAAGGCGGTAAGAAAACTGTTGCCTAATTTAGTCAAAGGGAGGCCATGAATAAGTGTAATTTGCACACAAATACATCCAATCTTCGCCATCAAAAGCGAGTGTGTGCACGCTGCTGTGAATTGGGAGCACACGACTGTCAGGGATAAGTACACTTGACTATAATATAGCAGAGCTCCTCTGTGTTGTCTACCTAGTCCCATCTCTCTGTTCATTTTTAATATTTAGATTGAAGGGAGAAAAAAAAAACAACAAAACAGATCCAAGATGGCTCATTGAGACAGCTCCATTTCTGGCTCTTATTTATCTAGTCTCATTGGTTCTGTTATGCCCTATTTGTAATCCAATCATATTAGAATAATTTCTCTGCTTTAGCAATGCTTTATGACGCTCTGTCACTTTGGTTTCAAGGCACCGTGGGTCCTCCGGGGTGAGTCTTCACAGAATGTCTTAGCCCGCAACGTTTGCTAATTCAAACATTGTTGCACGCTGCCTCTCCTTGGGAATGGCTTTAATTGAGTGCTTAATAAGAGCACTGCTACGCAGCAACCAACTTCAGGGGGGGATCTGAGTGCTGGGAGTGCTGCATTATTAAATGTACTTATATAAGGCCCGCAAACATCCTCTTTCCAAGCCATCTCAGGATGAGGCCAGGTTCATGATTCTTCTTGATAATGCACCTCGCTTGAATGTGGATTCTTATTTTTTGCTGATCCACAAGAGCATATTTTCAGACGTGCATTGTGCTCCACTGGGCGGGGCTGTTTTGTGAGAGCCATCTTTCCTCCCTCATTTGGTACAATGTAAGCCCTCGATGAAACTGCGTTCCCCACAGGGCATTGTTATTTCCTTTGTTTGAGCCAAAATTAAAGAACTGCATAGACCCATCTGAGATGACTCAAAAGAATGTTAAAAATGCACCCTGAACACCTTGTTGCTTTCTATTGATAACTGTTGATAAAATACAAGCAGCCGCTCTGTCACAAGCGTTTCAGAGTTGGATCATTTTGTTGTTTGGGGAGTCATTTCCATGCTTCTGAACACTGAGGGACCTATAGCAACTTTTGAACCCGTTGAACACGTTCTCTTAAATCTCTTGTGTGTTGACGTGGCATTATACCTTGATTCACGCAACATAAACGCTTCAAAATAACAATTGGCAGGTTCTCCGTGGAGGTTTGCGAAAGTCCTTGTTATCAATGACACGAATTGTCACGAGCATCTCGGGCATCAGCCAGAACAGTGAAGTGACATACACCAGACTGATTTACGGTGATTTACAATCATATTTAGAATAACGTTCAACACCGTTTGCAAGTTACTTCATCGGTTAATGTTACGAAACAACCAGCGCCGAGCCTTGCCGTACAGCTAAGCTACAGCCAGCTGGTTTTGCAATACTAAATTGCCGGAGCACCCCATAATGGTACAAATTCACTAATACCAGCCACTTTTCATGAAAGTTACAAACCACAAACTTGGAGGTTGTTCTCTGCCAGTTTTTACTAATCAGGAATTCAATATTCTAATTTAATGGTGATACAGTGGCTGTGAATAGGAGGTAACAGCCTGTATGTTAAGATATGAGCTGATAAATTACAACGAAGAGACAAGAAAAAAAAAAAGACTAATAATACTCATACTGGTCCATTATTATTATGTTATATTATCCACAGGTTGTTCATATCTGTCTCACGGCCTTCGTCAGAGGATGGAGTTTGCCCAGTTACAAGTCACAAAGTCACAAAATGCAATACTGATTGCAGAAAAATGTCAAAAGTTACTTCCGGAGAAAATATAGCAATTAGAAATTAGAAATGACATACAGGCATTTCAGGTATATGAAGCTCAGTGGAAAGTCACTGAACCCTGCCAGATATGTTCTAAGGTGGGATGCAGGGATAATACACAGGACTCGAAATGAAGAAATAAATGCTCTGATCTTTGTGTTTGTTTCACTACTTGTTGATAGCTTGTCCCACCCGCGTCCTGCTTCATTTTTCATGCAGTCCTGCGTAACGCCTATGCTGCCGCCTTAATGAAATATATTAGGCAGAATCAATATCAAATATCACATTAAGGCTTGTTATTTATATGCAGACACATTTGAATTGGTTAAATAAGCCAAGTCAAGGAGTGAGATACTACGACGTTGGAGAGACATTTTCAGATGATGGAGCGAGTTTCTGCTCTCGGATTTCTCTCAGCAGGTGTCGGTACATATTTTGCGCCGGTTTTACACCTGTGGAGAAGACAAACCAGAGGACTTATTTGGGTGCCAGTAAACACACGGCCTTTGAACTGAACTAATCAGTCAGAGTTGCATAATGAGGCTCTTTTATCCACATTTACAAACTATATCGTTTATTAAATGAATTCCTTGCTGCAAAACAGGTTTTGAATATGAATTTGGTAACATGCCGATAATTAATGGACACATGTTGCAGCTGCTCACTTTCTCATGGCTAAATGAGGGAATTATGATGTGGCGTTTCTGGTCATTATCATTACTTGCGTTTTGTAGCTGATTGAAGCCTCTTAAATACTTTTTTTGTTCATTATCCAGAGAAAGAAAACTCCCCTTTCAGCTTTTTAAAAAATATATTTTTTTTCTATCTAGTGAGAACATTGTGTTCATGTGAAGTGGTGAATTACTCTCGGAGAGAACTGCAAATGATGCAAAATGCAGGTATTCAAAATCTCATCTGTTTCTCAAATGAAATAATTAGGCATTCCAGAAAGGCACTGTTTGTTTAGCAGACCATTTCAGATGTCTGTGGCACAGATAAATGAGATTCTGTAGTCATTGTATCAAAGTGCAATTAGCTGGTTCATCCATTTAAACCAAGGACAATAAGAAAGAAGAACAAAATGACGCCTATTTGTCTTTGATGTGGAATAGAACATAAGATAAGAAATGCAGATCCACTCAGCCTCAGAACTTTGCTAATTTGTGCCAGACAGTCAAATGGTGGAAACGAGGTCCTTACATAAGGAGGGTCAATCAAGCCCGTTCTCCGTAGCCTTCGCGTGGTCAATATGCCATCAGTGCATGTCTATCATTCAAGCTGGCCTGCGTGGCTGTGTCACTTCTGTCTGAGAGTGTTCTCGCTTGACCTTAGGTCGGGCCTGACCTCATCGTGTGATGCTGAATTACTGAGCATAACTCAAATTATTATGGCGCATCAGACTTTTTGTTCCCCATAATAATGAACAAATAATATAGTGAGTGGTATACTGTGGTTAGTAGACTAGTTTTGTGGCAGCTGTAAAAACATGGCCACGTTCAAAATGCTTATATACAAACTATTTTGCTTAGATAGTTATTTTTGACTAATGCCATGCTAATGTGGATATCTAGAAACATACAGCAGGCATGAGCATGTTTCCTCAATAAAACATGCCTTATGTCAAAATGTATTGATTCTTAGTTTTTCTTTAGAAAGGTTCTCAGCTATGGACTGGCACGTGAGATATTCGCTCTGCAATTCAGAACTGTCCGAATGTGCCGCCTACATCGGCAGTAACGTGGGTAGACGGCAGAGAGCTGTTTCATAGGGCTGTCGCAGTAGACTGCCGCCACTTGTGCGGGGACCCTGGGGGTATTTTATTGTCTCTGGTTTTAATGGTCTTTTATTGATAAAGTCAACCTGACAAGCCATCAATGATCATCATCTGAATGGCACCTTACGGAGATCATCTCTCTCTACAAACAATATATTGAAACATCCTGGATAGCAGCTTGAACACCATCTAATAATAATTGATTGATAATTGGATAAAAAGACTCAAACCGAAACACAGAAACTGGCTAATATGATGGTTTTATGTATTTGTATTCATTGAATGATGTACTTATTTAATCAGCCGTTATTACCTGGTCTTCATTCTTTCAACCAAGTAAATGGAGAGCCACAGAGGACAGCTGCATGTTGCTAACGTTGTTAGCCATCGGGTTGTGCCATTTGTGTAACTCAAGTCTCAGCAGCCTTGTCACAGATGTCGAGATGAATAGCCTACGTAAACGTTGTGGTTATTAGTAATGTAGTGAATTAAGTGTTGAAATAGAAGGAAAAGAAGGGCTGCTACAGTACGGGGATGTCCCGGTTTCAATCTGGGTGTCCCGAGTCCCGACAAATATCTGTAAAACACTAAAATGTCCCGGTTTTCACCACAATTGTAATAATAATTATACTATTATACTTGTTTTCAGCGCTTACATAGACGTTTATCATGTTCTGTCATCATTATTACCTAAAAATATATCTGAATTCAACACTGATTTGTCTGCGTGTCAATCAATCAAAGTGTTGTTGTCAAGGCTGTTGCTAGGCTACGAGTCATAGGCAAGCAGTTCTTTCTGACAGGACCTGTCAGTATGCTAACGGTGAGCTGTCATTCCGAAGAGAAAGCTGGTCTTTTCCCTCGCAAGGTACCTGGCAACGAAAATGCTGTGTTCATGGTGTTAAAAGGTGTAGCTGAAATAACCCCATCCTGATGAAAACACCTACGTTGTGTGCGTAAGCGCATACATGTGTCAGTGGAATGCTAGCAAGTAGCTAACATCAAGGCTCTAAACGCATCTTATCTGAACGCGAACCGCTCCTTTTTGGTCGATGACCTGCTTCCCAGACCCCAGCAGACCAAGTCCCTGCCACGAAAGCACAACATCGAGCTTTGACCTTGTGCTGTATGTAAATACTTTCTTCTCTTTTGAGACCAGATGCCATACAGGTCCTTGTACAACTTGTTATGTTTCTCTCAGAGACACTGTAATCTTTATCAACAAGGCTTCCAGGTTCTGCTTCGGTATCTCACCACTCGCTGCATGGAGCCCAGTCTGCAAAGATACTGCAGTATTTTTTTAATTAAATGTGCTCAGATTTTGGTGATCAAAGCTGAGATAGGAGCGGACGCCTTATTCTTTGTAAAGGAAAAGTAAAAAGATATGTGGTGCTGAAATGATTAATAGATCAGTTGATTAACAGAAAAATAATGATAGCTGATCTATTATTTATTAAGTAAAGCTATAAAGATTAAAAATAAAATAAAAAAAGTAAAAAATTCTGTTACACTTGAAGTAACATTACAGCCTCTCAAACATATGTGTTTGCTTGCCTCACTTAGAAATACTTTTGTGTTTTACTGACTGTTCGACAGACAAAATAAGCTATTTGAGACCCGGTAAATTATTGGTCATGACAATAGATAATCCTTTTTAACATCTCTATCTGTGTCACATTTCTACAGCAACATTTGTGTTTAGAAATATGCTCAATTTCAATTCTATTTTTTCGTGATCTTGCATGGTGTGGAATAGCTGTAGGTATTTGTGTTGCCAGAACAGCTCAGCAGCACACAGCACACTTTTTAATGTGTTGTTCTGTTGGCGTGGCATGAGCAGATTTCATTTGAAAAGCTCCCCTACTCTGTCGTCGTGAATAGTTAGCTTGTTTGACTTATTCCAACTACGTGGCCGCAGTATGATCGTCATCCAACATAAAGCGATCAGTACACGCCGTTAAGAGTCATAAAGATGGCTGCGCCCTCTACAGGTGTTGGAAACCGACCGGTAGCTGAGCTGCCCCTTCGATCACCCGCTGCTTCTGTTTGGCTTTCCGCCCCGATATCATCGGACACTGGACGATGGATCTCTCAGGACCAGTGCAGTACATTAACCAAACGTGTTATCTCCTCCCAAGCTCATTTAATTCAAGGTACGATTCTGCACCTCCTGCGCAAAGACATCAGTTTCCTCTTGGAACAAGCTTTTGTAATGGATCGATTCTGGACCATTCTCTTCATCACCAAAGTTTTTTTGTTTTGTTTTGGGGGGGGGAGGGGGGGCAAAAAACCCCAAAACAAATGTAAATTTCTTTGGTCAGAATTGTATAGCTGTTAGTTGCTAATGTGAATTCTTTTTCAGGTTGTAATGTTCTCTGCATGTTCCCATTCAGGGTCACAGTGGCTTTTCTTTCTCGGAATGCAGGAGGAAGAATAAGGTGGACACTTGTGGTTATTGTCCTCATTTAGCTCATGGAAAAAGTCAATTAAGCTGTATGATAAGTGAAAATCTATCAATTTCCTGGCAATTTGTTACCGTCTGAACACATTGATTATCTCCTCCTATCCTGAAGCGTCATCTGTCATTTCCTTTTACCAAATGCAGTTGCAGTTTATTACATCTATGATATCTGATGCTTGAGGGCGGCTGAACCCCAATTGCAAATTAGGGCATTGTGGCAGGGAATATCAGCATTCCAAAACGTGAATGGTATCTGTGAATTAGGATTACTTTTTAATTGATATTACTGACAATAGTAGCAGTGGTTGTAGTACTAATGGTAAGTAGTAGTAAGTAGTGTAACCAGTATAGGGACAGGGGGAAATAGTGATAGCACTGGTAGCAGAAGTTGCAGCAGCGTTAATGATATTGAAGTGGTAGTTGTATGTTCTAATTTTAATATTACAATGGCAGTGGGAACGAATGCAAGTAAGATAACCAGTCACAACCATTTGTCCTATTTGCAACAACAGCAGTATGAGTTCAATTATCTGTGGGTCAAAGCGTCACTACAGTTGCAGTGTCAAGCTTTTTTTTTTATTTTCCTTTTGTCATCTTTGCGCCGGCTCTTTTAACTGCTTTGTGTCTGAAATGTGTCCTTGCAAATTAGTCTGTAAGAGGAATGCGTCACAAATGCGTGTCACGGTTGTAACGTTGTAAGCGTGAGTAAGCCCCGTAAAACCTTTGGATATGTGCTCTGTGCAGCCAGAACATCTATCAACCTCCATTTTCCTGGTATCAAGTAACGGAATAGATTACAGCAGCAATAGGCAAGAGCGAGTTTGTGAGGCTCTCAGTAGTGCGTTATCTTTAGCTGCTGGGGCGCTTTATCAGCCCCTAGTTGAAAGGGTTGGAGGGAGCCAAAGCAAAACAAGCCTCAACAAACTAGGGGAAGAGTAGTTACCACGAGTAATTCCAGTTCTACGAGTGCGTGTGGCTCCACCATGGCACATGGATACAGGCCGACACAGCAGACAGAACAGGCATTAGTCTAATAGGTACGGGGCTTGGTACTTTAATATGCATAGAACTGCTCCCTAGGAGTAAGGCACAGCCTTGCACCACTGATGTACTCAAGACAGACTCTGACAAGCCTCCATATGATGTATGGAGATGAAAGGCCTCTTCTCTGTAGGTGCAGACAGGAGACAGAGCTGGAAGGTAGAGAATCTGAGATTAATGAGAATGCGGCCTACTTAAACAGTTTCAGGTACCTTTTTTGTGTGTGTTTTTCGGTGGTTTTGTTCCAGCCTTCCACGCGCCGTGTTTTCAAACTGTCTATGTTGAATCGCAGCAGGGGTGGGATAACAGAGTTCTTCCGCGCTCCTCTGTAAGGGCAAAATTACACAAATAGTTGTAATTTTGTAAGAGTTTCGTGTCGAACATGCCTCAACTCTAAATATATTTTTACCCAAGGGACGTTCGATTAATGCTGCTCGCTTCCTAGAGGAGCTCTGCAAAAGGTAGATTTCACTTCCTAACTGGCTGTATTGCTTTAATTCTTACATCAGTACAGCTTTTCCAGAGGCAGCCTCTGACATTTCCTCCAACTTGCTCTGTATTCTTCCCTCCGAGTTGCAAACTGGATAAATCTGACTCCCTTCACTGTGCCCTATTTACATCCTGCTTTACTCAACAGCCCCTTTAAACCAAATACCTATCAAATTGGTTCCAAAGTTAGAAAGAATTTTAATGTTCAGCCTGGGAATGGAGAAATAAATGTGCCGTGTGTGATGTTTGACAACCAGCGCTGCTGTAGAGTGATGCTTTGAAGAGCGAGTCAGTGCATCTTTGTGAGTATGTATATGCATGCCATTAGCACATAGGTGCAGTACACTTTTCTAACTAACTAACACCCCTGCTGATTAAAGGGAAATTAAAACACTCATTAAAGTTAGTAAAATTCCACAATGTTTTTTTTTTCATTACATCAGTGCTAAAAAGTATTTGTTTTGAGAACACGTGAAATACAATTCACATGCCAAATGACGAGTCGCCTAACCTATCCTGGAAATAACAATAGAAGACACCGGGTTACTATGCCGAAACCCTGGAGAATAAGGAAGTGAAAATCAAACAAGGTTCAAATGATATACACAAGTTTTTTTTGGTGTGAACTCTGGAGTTTTTGTAGCCTGACATGGCCAGACCAATCCACAAATACTATTTCTTCTCTCCGTCCCCGCCAACTGGGGTTGTGTTGAATGGGAGCACCGTATGTATAAAAAAACATAAATGTTCAAATCGAAAATCTAATGGAATCATGACCTTAAAATCGACAGTCAAATCAAATTCTGGATTTGGAAAATTGTGACACCCCTCCCTCAATTTCCAAGGGGCGCCGACCAAAATGCCTCTGGACGCAATTGGATGGACCTACAACCAATCAGAGCAAGCGGAACGTGTAGACGTAGCGCTGACACAAGCTTTAAGTGCTGTCGTTTGATCTTCTTTCAGAGGAAACATACCGTCCAGTTTGTTTAATACTGACGCGATAGCGGATTCAGCAGGACGTTCAGCGGCAGCCATATTGGTTGCTTGTACAGTTGCATCGTATCAAACTGTATCAAACAGTACAGTAGTGATTGGCCAGACAAGTAAAGTAAATAGATAAAAAAAAAGAAAAACATGAGCTCGTGTTTCCCAGGAGTTTTTGTGCAACTTATCTGTTTTATTAGAGCAGACCACTGACTAGGGAAATGATGTGCTGTAAATCCTCTTTTGTACTCGCAGCGCAGCACGCACTGTATAAGATAATGAAAGTGTCAAAAACGTACTGTCATGTATCAGTGAGCAGTTAGTCTCCAACACAAAAACAATTTCATAACGTTTGGCTTTCCTTTTTGACAAAAAAAAATGATATAAGCGTCTTCATGAGCGCTGACAGTCTTTTTAACACCACATGCTTTCTCTCCCCCCCCCCCTCACCTCAGCCTCCTGCACACTCTCAGCTCCTTCCCTGTCGCTGAGAGCCGCTACCTTTCTGCCACTCAACCAACTTTCGAGTTATAATTCTCACTCCTGGGAGATATTGTCTGTGTTGGGGGGGGGGGAAAGCACACAACCGTTGTGAAAGTCTTCTAGACGTTTCAGCGTTCGTCATCTTTTTGGCTTTGCACTTTTATGAGCATAAAAGCTATGAGGCCTCAAGCAAGAACAATGCTATGAGAGCTTATCGGAGTGGCTTTGCTTTCACAGTGACTTAAAAGTAGCTGTCCCTGGAGTTGCTGGAGATATGGAAATGAATGTACATGAGATATCAACACTGAGAGCCTTTCTGTTTTGTTTTTTTTTGTTGTTTTTTTTCCTGTGGAGCAACTTTCAGGAAAGTGGAAACGGCAGTAAGTTGCACCGTGGATTTGATGATTAAGAGGGAGATTAAAAGACTTGACTGTGAAGACTTTAACTGGCGGATGATTAAATATGTCTTAAAGTTTAGCTCATCAGCTATGAATGCAGGACATAATTGATACTATCACAGTGCTCTTTGCTGTACATTCCCGCTGCCTTTTTGTGTTCCACACCTTGTGATATGAGCATGCTGAGCAGGAAGAGACAGACTCATTTTCAAAGGTGCTGCTAATGAGAACATCATCCTAATACCCCTCTCACCTGTGTCTTTTGATGCAGATTGGGAAACCAGAGGCGCGCATCGGATACCATACGCTTGCGATTGGATGTGAGACTACTTTGACCCTACAAAATTGAAGATGATGTTGCTATGGAAACTGCTGGTGCTGCAGTCACTTATGGGGTGCCTTGCAGGTAAAGTATCTTATTAAGAACTTTTGATGCATGCCAAAGCTGCCTTTGTGAAGTCCTTATTCATATGTATTTGGGGCAGGTGACAGTATGAAAGCTGTAGTTTAGAAAGGAGCAACCTCAAGTAGATTAGCCTTAAGGAAACATATGTGTGTGTGTGTGTGTGTGTGTGTGTGTGTGTAGAATCCATTCAACAAGCAAGTTATTGTTATTGTATATGCCATTGTCTGCTTAAGACTTGGCTTTGCCTCAGTGTTGTATGTGGCACTCAGAAAAGGTTAGCGATATGATCTTGAATGTGAATGAGGGGGGTGGACCGCATCAAAGCGGGAATGAAAATATTCAGTTTCACAGATCGCAAATGAGGGGAGGATTTTTATCAGGATGGAAAACTGCCATTAACCTACGCTAATGCTTTGGTAAACTCCTGCCTTAAACCTAACCAGCAGACATTCCACAAAGCTTTTTAAAACACCCAATAAGGGACATCACATCGCAAATACACAGCACTCAATACAGTGCTGTGTAATGTTGTTCGATTAATGACAGAACGTAGACCCCAGTGATGTTATCTATGAGAGATTCTTGTCATGTCATCGCATAACAAACAACACGCTTTAAAGGTACCCTGTGCAGTTTTGACCACGAGTAGTGCTGTGGAGAAATGTTTCTATGAGAGGGTCCTCCGAATGTAAACTTAACTTTGTATGTTTCCCCAAAAAAACTTGTTGATCTCAGTGAAAAGGAAATTATTTTATAGATTGAATGTTTTCCCATGGTCTTTTATTGTGAAATTAGATGTAAATAGGGTCCTGAACACTTGAAAACTTCATCGTTCCGTGTAACAAAATGAATCCCAGAGAGCTCCTTACAAACTAATTCAAATTCATCTCACGTCAGGGATAACAGAGTTAACTAGATTAATTTTAGAGCATGACTGACCCTAATTAGGTCTGTTAAAATTGATCCAGCATTTTAGTGACAGTAAGTCACCAATCAATCAGTGATTCAGTGAACCAATGAATCAATCAATCAATCAATCAATCTGTAAAAAATATTTAAAAAAATACCGTTAATATTGTAGCTACAGTAATTATTTTGTGAAGTAAATTCGGTAAAGGAAGGTTAAATTTAGGTTCTTCCTGAAATTGATATACAAAAGAAGCAATGATTTATCAGCAAATCATCAATTTCAAATGCCCATCGTTCATTTACCGTGCAGTAAAGCAGAATTATAGCGTCATTATGCCATGGTGCCCATTTCAGCCAGGGGCTCCCTGGCAGCGATCACATTTTGATGGAGGACTTTAATTTGTCTCCTTTACAAATAGGAGGGGTCACCAGAGAGCATCCGTTGAATCACTCAGTGTTTAATCAACAGGAATTATAGGAATCAAGATGAAGAAAAGGCTCTTTTGATGAGGTCTGTGTTCTGGTGAAACCCACCTTCTCATTTCTCAACACACATTAGGCCTGCCGTGAACCCCTCCGCACATTAGATTATCAGATTTGTTAAAAGGAACCTTTAGCTGCATCGCATTCGCCTATGCATGTCACTGCTCATCTTATGGTAGTTCCAACAATCCCACATCATCGCACAGCAGACAGCTGGTGATAATTGGCCAGCGTCCTTTGGGTGTAGCTGAATACTCATGCAGTCTGAAGGGTGTTAAAATGGATTCTGCTGTCGCTTCAGCTCTCTGTGGTTAAGGTTAGGGGAAAGATTGTGGTCATGATAAAATATGGTTAAGATATGGTTCCTCCTGCAGGAGAGTCGGATGCCTATCCACCACCCTGACCTCCACACACCACAACAAAACACCCACACCCATAGTTTTTTTAAGTAAGCCTGCACGCTGGCGGTGCCGTGGCAATATTCCAGCTACTTTACCTTTATTTCTTCTTCTCTCTGTATGCTGAGTCCTGTGTGTGCTAAGGGGCATCAGTTGATGATGCCTCTGATGTGTGTTGCATTTTACTTTTCGCGTCACGGCATGAAGGGCACTACTTCTGGCACTGACACCAAATATTGGCACTGGATGTCAATCGAGTATTTCAGATTCATCTATAGCGTAGTTCCCAGGGATATTGGGCTGGTATCACAGATCTAGCCGGGGGGGAAAAAAAGTTTATTACAGCTCAGTTTCTAACTTTAGCAAGAATCAAACCTATTTTTTTTTTGTGCCTTTTGAAAAATATTCTAAACAGGAAAGTCATATCAGGTAACATCTACATATAGTAAATAATCAGATCTCTACAAGTGTCCTAATATGAATATTTGTCTTCTCTTTCATTCAGACAGCTTTGATGTGAGAGCAAGAGCGCATGCAGATTTACATCATGGGAAAAGCGGGGGTTAATGAGGACACAGTTCCTACATTTTTAAACTACAGAGTGAGAGCAGTATGTGCTCTCGCAGACCCGCTGAGAATGTCCATGACCCACAGCTACGAAAGGGTCGCCCTCAGACTAAAATTGGTTTATCCTCCTTGCAAAACTCACTCGACATGAACATTTGCTTTAAACAATCTTTCAGGGATGGGTAAACTCAGACCTCCATGAAGCTAATGTGTTTTTCGGCTGAGCAGGAAATGAACATCTTGTAGTATTTTTTTAAGATTTTTAAGCTTGAGCACAGGATTGTTGTACTAACCCTCACGCTTTTCACTTTGGAACAATACTCACCTCACAACTGATGACATGGCCTCGATGTGGATTAGAGAGGAGGCTGGAAATTGACTCCAGGAAACGGGAATGATGCACAATATACAGACCTCAAAAGCTCAGCCTTAACATGCTGCAAGAGTGGATTTGCAAGTGGAGAGAACCTCATATAGGCTTGGGGAAAGGAATTGTACAGATGTTTATTGCGGCTTTGGTAACACCCCTCTGCCTTGGGGGGATGTAAGATGATTTGTTTTTCATGCACTAATGAGTAAAAAACTTGATAGCACATGTGCCAGTTGAATCTAAAAATCCAATTACATTTTTAAATGAGTCACCTGCTTCTTCGCTTGTTGACTGTAACAGCAGGCACAAAGTGATGAGGGGGGGCGTTGTCTCGTTTCGACTGACAACAACTCAAACATGTCATTCTCAGTGTTTTGGGGTTTCGTTTGTCGTGGAATTCTGGCAGCTGTGAACCTGGGTGTCATACTCACACTTTTGCTGTTTTCTCACCACCTCCGTTGCAGAGATTTGGGAAACATGGACTCTGGCAAGAGGGCCACTAAAAGGGTTGAGGAGTGTGAGCCTTGACAGCTCTCCGAAAAATGTAAATTCAACAGAAATCGACAACAAACACAGAGAGCACTCCCCTTGGCAATCCATGTAGCTGTGGTACCAAACTGCATTGCAAGTTGTTTTTTTTAAATGAAAATGACATGTTGCAGTTTCCATTGACTACCACTATAGGATAAGGAGAGATTCCAGATATGGCTAATTGCAACACTAATACAAACTGACCTTCTAGCAGACTACTACATGTGTAGCGGACATTTCAAAAGGCTGCCAGCTTCAGTCTGCTTTCTACTCAAAGACAAAGTGATCGAGTGAAGTGAAGTGATTTCTGAGAATTGTTATTGAAAGCTGTAGCAGGCGTTCAGAGATAGTGAGTAATTTAAGACACTTTCTTTGAATATTTTTCTTATTGTCAACAAATCCCATGGAAAAACGAAACCAACGATGTCCATGTTGTACGCATCAGAACTTCATGATTTAGGTCTAGTGCCAACGTAAAGTACTGTGTTCTTAATGTAGCGAGTTGGAACATGCGTTAAATAAATATGTGCCTGGAATGACTACTTTTGTAGTAATGTATGTAAACAAACCCACGACTGAGGTTGGCTCAAACACTTCTACATGACAGTTGATTAATGATGCATGCAAAGAAATTCAGTGGATTTCAGTAAATTCCTCCTAAAGCTCATCCATATAAAGCAAAAAAAGAAAACCCAAAACAGTATATTTATACTTCGTTCGGCCACATGCCTGATATCTGCCTCGAAGTAACTCTGACTGACTGACTCACGCTGACTGTCGAGTGCCTATGCGTGCACATGTGCGCATTCTTTCACCGTAGAAGTAGAACTCTACAAACTAATAGGGAGGGAGGGTAGATGGCAGTAAGCGATTTTCCTAGTTAACCCTAGAAGCAGAAAGAGTGCAGCTTAGCTGAATATGTTAGTCCGGTCTGCCCCGACTCATCGACCCTTTATCAGGTTTGTGCATGTTAGAATCTATGGCCCAGACCACGGCTCTGAAATATCAGTGGCCTAACTGTGCGGTGTATCGATAAATCCAGGGCGCTGTCCGTGGTGCTGAAGTTGCAGGCGGCTCTGTAATCGCGCCCTTTTTCTCTCTGTTGAAACTGTCAAGACTACGTTGTGTTTTGAAAAATAAGCATTAGTGGGGGCAGAGTGTTCCCAGTGGACCAATCCCCCCTGTTACAGGTAGAGGGCGTCGCCTGAGGAGCAACAATCTCCCCACCTTATATTTTGATTAAATCAGTATATCTGTTTGGCAGGGCAGGAATTTATCTATTTTTTTTTTTTAAAAAAAGCTTTTTCTCTCAAGGAGGCCAAACGGCCGGCTCTGAAGCCCCTTTTGAGGCCTATCTATGTACGTGCAAAAATATACACCACCAGTGGTAACCTTTAACAGTGTAATGGCCCTATGCACATTATGCATCGTAGATTACGCTAATGGCAGCACGCCGACCTCACTGGGTCACTTGACCCTCACCTTTCATATCATAGTGGACCCTCAAGACTCCCCACACCTACGCTATCGTTACAAACAGCAGATGTTGCCAATACATGTGTCTGCATTACACACATAGAGTAGGTTATTAAATCAGTTCCCTGTAATGTATACATCAGGGATTGTACATGAATACACAACTCAGATTAAATATACACACTCACTACACATGTGGAGCTTTGGCTGTATTTAAGGATAACACTAGTTAAGTTGACGTTGAGGTTTTCCAGACATCGCTACGTGATTGGTTCTTTAAATGAAGCATTCTTACAAACAACTTACCCAAGGTGTGTGTTACTTAACCAGTGACTAACAAATGGAGCAATTAAACAGATCACATCTACATTAGATATGATAAATGATTTAAAGTGTCAGCCTCTTTAATATTTCATATGTAAAGATAACTGCCTCCAGCTTACTGCTGATATGAGTAAGTATGCTAATATAACAAAGCTCCCTCTGTGCTATGCATTAAATATTGATTTTCATTGTAATTGATTTATTTGAATATTCATTTAAGAGGATCATATAGGGAATCATAGGAGGATCATATATGTATTTTTTTGTCTTTAACAGTATTCACCTGAGGATTGTTTGCTGAGCTCACTTCCTTTTTTTTTTTTTTCCCAGCGTTACATGAATTATGCTCATACTCACAATCTCTCCTGGGAACTGCTCAGTGTGATCAAATTTGTGTCTGCTGTCCGCCATTAAGCTGCTCTACTACTTTGCTCAAGAGCAGTTGCCGAGGGAGGTGTGTGTGTGTGTGTGTGTGTGCGTGTGTGTGTGTGTGTGTGTGTGTGTGTGTGTGCGTGTGTGCAGATTGAATCAGTTCATAAGCATCTTCCGCTGAAGAAAGAGTATCCGCTGATATGGATCTCCCATCTGTGATATTCACAGGCATTGTTTTATGGAGCCCAAGAAGAGTGTTACTGCGGAGGTAACAGCTAAATAAACAATAAAACAGTATTTTGCAGGTCCAGTCATCTGCAGACATAAGAAAAAAATGTCAGAGCTAGGATAGGATGTGTAAGACTTTATTCATCCCAGCAGCACAAGAGACAAGCCCAGAGTTTGAATGAAATGAATACAAACAGAATAAGTGTAATAAGTAATTAGAGAGATGACATTAAAAGCTTTACATAGCTATACAATACATACATTACAATACCTTACTACCACTACTATACTACAGTATGATGTAAGAGAAAAGGGAGAGATTTGTGCAAACGAGTGATGAGGATACTATTTATAATATAAGTATAGGTATATAAGTATAAGTATGATTTGTATAGCATGACTTCACCCATCGATTCCGTTTCTCTGTTGATAGTCATGTTGACACCATACCAGCAACGTTGCACGCAACACTTTGCACAATTGAGCACGCGCTTCTTAACCCGTTTCTGTCTGAACTAAATAAAAAGTGTATTTATAATGTAATGAAACACTCTATTTTATTATTGATGGCTGTTCTCAAAGGCAAAGTCAGTGTGGAAAGACAGGGCTGGCGGACGAGACGCAGCAGTTCCGCGAGGTAGCTGTCACGCCCGGCTGTTATCCTCTAGAGGGTCGCTGCGGGCTGGAGGCGATCCCAGCTGACATCGGTACTGCACTGTCGCCACACAGCAAGAGGGTTCTGGTTTCAAACCCACAGACCGACCGGGGGGGGCCCTTCATGCATGGGTTTTCTCCAGGTACTCCGGCGTCCTTCCACGGTCCAAAGACATGCAGTTCAAGTTAATTGACTATCCTAAATTGCCCGTAGGCGTGACTGTGAGTGTGAATGGTGTGTGTCAGCCCTGCGATTGACTGGCGACCTCCTGCTAGCTGAAGGGGGGCGGGGGGGTTGAGATATCTGTGAGCCAATGTGAAGAGAGTAGATTCCCCAGTCATGAGATGTGTCACTTCTTTGAGGGTTCCCCGACGTGAGGTGCGTCGCTCACTATTTCTGCCACAAAAGTATAAAAGTAAATAGAACTGCTTTTAATTGTACTCCTTTTTTTTCTCAGAATAAGAGGAGAACAGTAACTTTGGCACAAAAAGTGACATGTTCAAGTGTAACATTAGCATCTTAACGTTAGCAAGGTAGTTAAACAGAGCTCCTCACAGCTAAGAATGTTTGATCCGTGAGCATCTGTAACCCACAAGCCGTCCACAGGCTCTAGTGGCCCCAAACAAGAGAAACGCTAAATGACTCCAACCATTAGGAATCATAATAATTCCATTATGTATAGCCCTTCTTGGAGACATGCAATATTTATGCCACAGGCTGGCTCTGCACACAACAGTCTGCTTACAGCCCACAGCAAAGTAAATAAAGAAATAAAACAGATGTCCTGATTGCTGAACCATACAGTTCCCTCCGTCATCAAGGAGTCAATTTGAGTTAAATGATTTTGAGATTTCCGCCTAATAATGTCCAAATTAAGAGCATGACCAAATAACTGCAATTTGTTTGTTTTAAATTACATCATTATCCTGTTAAGTCTGGTTTTCGTTCTCTCTGCTTTTACAAAACCAGTGGGTGTGAAATGGACCCTTGCTGTTAAATCATATTCTATATATCACTGTCCTGACTATAGAAAATGAATATTCTCAGCCCAGTGAACCACTTATGTGCTGTGACAGAACTATCTATTCCAATAGGTACAAGAAAGCATGAAATATGCGCGCAGATATTCTCCATTCTCGTCACTTTCAACCCATTTGTGGAGCCTTTTACGACCTTGCAGGCTTGCCCATGCTTTCAGCGGGCAGCCAGCAGCATGGAGAAAATACATTTTCTTCAAGGTTCATGTGTCGCCGTGGTATCGGCTCCACTCGCAGAGCCTTGTGTACTATCTCGAACAATCACAGAGGACGCTATCTCTAATGAACTCCACATAGAAGCTCGGGGAAAAAAAACAAAAAACATCTGCACAAGATATTTGATCCGCCTCCTCAGATGTGCCATCATCTTTTGCTTTGCTTTTGAGGGCAGGTTATTTGGGAGTTATGAGAGTATGAGGGAGCGAGGGAGTTGATGAAAACCTTATTTCACAAAATGGACTCACTTAGGCGCCCCTCAGCCTAATTGTTTTTATTCATGCCGGGCCATGCTATATAAATGTATATACTGTTGCCTGCAATTGGACTAGAGAGTTTTTGTTTTCTTCTTTAAAATGTCACTTGTCGGCACGGAAACTGCTCTTTGATCAAAGCCGCTCTACTGTGAACACTAGCTGTAGAGTGGGAGCACAGAGATGAATAGGAAGCTGATATCCTCTCATTTGTAACCCTTTGCCTGTCAGTTTAGGCACATTTTGGGTCTGCTGCATACATTTATTTTTAGATGGTTTTCTGACAAAGGCCACACAGTAAAACGATAATAATAACTTAATTTATATAGCACCTTTAAAAAAAAAAGTGCTTTACAATGAAAACAAAGATATAAAACAAGATGAAATCATTTAGATACTTACAATAAATACCATCAGTTAAGAAAAAGCCATAAGTGAAAATTGCAGCAGTGTTTCGTATAAATTGCAGTCTTTGGATGTTTTCCCTGCTGATGCCAGAATAACGTGTCCCATAAAGTGGCGTTTTGACACAGTAGTGTGTCTGCACGTTTGTCTGCTCGCACAGTTCAAGGCTGCAAGTCAATCAGCGGGCTCAGGCTTGCCGTCCCCAAGCTGAGAAGTGCCTGCATGCTGCTGCATATTGCTCAGAGATGCGCGGAGAACACCTGTTTCAACCAGATTGTGAGTTGCAGTGAGTTGCAGTAATCAAGTCTGGAGGAGACAAAAGCATGGACGACCTTTCCTAGATGTGCAGAGGAAGGAGGGAACGATCTGATCTTGGTTAGCTGAATGTCTCAGCTGGATAAAGCAGGACTGCACCACGTTAGTCGCCTGAGCATCAAAATACAACTCCTCAAAGTCTAAAATTACACCTGGGTTATGGGCGTCTTCTTTTTTTAAGATAAAGTTAATGCTGCTAGTGCAAGGACCAAGAGGGGCTATCATAACTATCTCTCTGATTTGGAGTCCTTCAAGCGCAGGAAATGTTTGGACATCCAATTCTTACTTGAAAGGCAGGACATGATAAAGGATACATCGGTGGTACTAGGCTTTAACGGGACATACAGTTGCCTCTCATGCGCATGGTAATGAAAATCAATATTATGTGTGTGCATGATTTGCCCGAGGGGTAGCATGTATAGTAAATAAGAGGGGACCCAGAATAGACCCCTGAGGGACCCCACAAAAGCAAGGAGCACGAGTGGAGGAGACATCTCTAGGCAGGACCTGTTTGACAGATCACAGTGATTAACCAACATTGTACACTGAGAGATAATGGTAACAGTAGGATATTAAAAGCAACCACACAAAGGTGGAGGTCTATAAAAGTGGCAGCCCTTGAACTGTATCCAGGGGTCCATAACGAAATGACAGCAGGCTTCATTTTACCGTCTTTGAATTCATTAGAAATGAGCCCGGTAAGGTAACATCATGTGGAAGAGTGACAATCTAATTACAGTTTCAGAGCAATCACTGTCATCTTCCAGTACACAAGGTAGACAGATCTAAAATCTAGTACTTAATTAAGATCAAATCACTTACAAACAGTTTATCAATTGGAGAGTGACCAGTATGGCAGCAGCTCTACCGCTATTGTTAAACTTGAACTCTAACAAAGCCACTGACAAATGTGCCAGCAAGAAAAAGACAATACAATCAGCATCACTGTTATCATCATTATGATCAACATCATTATGATCAAGATTGATGTCATTATCGTCGTTGGTAGCAGATCACCACTTTCCAACACAATCATCATTCACACACATGATTAAGGCTAAAGCGCTGTCATAGCACCAAACACCCAGCCTGGTTTGATGAAATTCTGCGAGCACAAGGAGCAGTTTGATGTTGCAGTAGTGTTAAAATCAGTGTTTGTTTTCATTACCAGTGTCTCTTGTTCAGGGGTGCCGCCAGAGATTTTGGACCCCACGCAAGAATACGATGTTGGGCCCCCATAGACCACCCATGTAGGCTACATTGCTGTAACAAAACACACTGGCAAAGCCCATTTGACGACCCCAAATATTAATAACAAATGTATCAGACTAGAATTTCTTGTCTTAAAAAGCATTTATTAATGACCTTATTCTTCGTCTATAATATAGTAATATATATATATATAAATAATATCTGAGGAACTACTTCATGTAATTCGATGTGTGCTGTGTCAGAATTGCAGCCAATGCAAGAATTCATCTAAAATGCTCAGTGAGCAGCTTAGCAGCTCTAGCCAGTGGCTGGCCAAGCACTAATGCTGAGACAGACACATAGCTGGGGGAACTGTGCAGCCATTTAGCCATGTGTCACCCCGAGACTGGATTCACTGAGTGAGTCATAGCCTGCCCTGATCAGGACACAGCATGCACATGACCACTGCCCACTGTCATCGCAAATAGGAAAATAGGACAAACTGCTGAAGTCATGGTAAAGTCGGCTGTGGATGCTGACATTCAAAAACAAGGTTAAAACTATGGCTTTGTTTTTATTTTATTTCTTGTGCTAAATGAACAAGAATCCTGCTCATGTCCTCACATTACCAAACTGCAATACAGCTGCACTCACTCCTTTTATTGTGAAAATGACAGTAGCAGTGACAATAACACCAGTTTAGATTCATGAATTTAATTATATTGAAATAAAACGTATTTGTCCCTAAGGGGCTGTTCAGAACCTTTGTATAATGTAGGCTACAACAGCACATTGCAATAGAACCACCCAGATAATAAAAAAATAATAATAACATTTTTTCCAGGTATACAACAATAAAATACAATGCTACGCAAGACTATCCAGTGTAGTACAAGAGTATACAATTCAGTACAATAAAGGCAATTTATTTGTATAGCACCTTTCAGTGACAAGGCAATTCAAAGTGCAACTGTGCAAATTATATCTGTGTACAGCCATGTCCTCTGGTCTCAGGCATTCATACATGCACACTGCTCAAACACAAAGCACTCCTCGGCCATGAGTGGTGTGATCTTGCATGCACCCTCACATTAATAACAAGGCCATATTTAGATTGCAGGCCTCTAGTGCTAAAGCACAAACTGCTGTAAACATGGTGAAAATAATATAGTTTTCACATACGTGAATCTTTGGCTATAATAGTCAGTGGAGTTATGCTACTGGCATGTTCAGTCTTGCTCATCAGTGTAGAAATACCACACGACTACTGTTGTAATAATAAACATCCGTCCATTATCTATGACTGCTTATCCTTAGAGGGTCGCGGGGGGGTTGGACCCCATCCCATAATAATATTTATTTACAGTAAATCCACATAATCCACCTGGAATTGAAAGCAACTGAACTACCCAGATTAAAATAATAATTTGGGGCTTTCTTTTGTCATGTAGACGGGCTGAAGACTCTCAGGTCAGGAGTACACTTGAGCGCATTATACATCATCCAAAGTCATTACATTACGCAATAAATTGCTCCAGCATATTTCTGTTGGTGCTGATGGATCAAATTCATATCTACTGAGATAGACAGATGGATGACTTGTAGGCCTAATTTTGACATTTCATTAAAGAGATCTCTGTGGAGGTGTTATGGCAATTTTTGCTCAAGCATGCAGTGAGAATGCTGCTCCATTTTGGCCTGAAAGTAAATTATGAGGCGGCTGCCCGTTTGATAAGATAAACTCCGGGGCTGAATTGTCACACAGCACCATGTTTCCCCAGCTTTTGTTTGTGCTCGGACAAAGACGACAGCTATCTGATGTGAAATCAAGACATTTGAAAGCACAGGTTTTAGAGACGGGCAGCAGCTTCCTGTTTGTGCTGGCGAGCTGGGTTATGAGCGAGAGGATCATTAGCCGTACCTCAAAACATACTTTGAAAGTAATGAAGTCAGATGGCACCATCTACTCAGAACGGGAAGTTATTGCTGGAAACAGATGGCACTCTTATATCTCATATCGAAGAGTCCCTCCTCCACCAGTTTGCTGGGTTATTACTTACTACATTCATTTACATGACCTTCTCCATGGTGGGCATTCTGACATGTCATAGCAGGAAGAGCTCACGAAGAGCAAGGTGTAATTAATAACACTAATAATGGCTGTATTGTGCATGTCTTACTGTGACACTTAAATGGAACAGAGCCATCGTTACTTGTTAAACAATTGAAATCCGCCGCCCCCGCCAAAAAACCCCCAATATTGAATGCAATGCCTTGGAATTGAATGGGATTCTTTTTCTCAATTGGGATTCATCTTTTTGAGACACACGTGCGGAACTTAGAGACTCGACTGGAGGACTGCTGCCTCCTCAAAGTCGGACCAATAGTGAATCGGCTTCACTTAGCCAATTAGCCGTGTGGCACTGTGCCTTGTTTCCTCAGCCAGCGATCCAGCATTATAATCCCCTCTTGATGAAAGAGTTAATAACTGTGTTCTTCCTACCAGCGCTGGCCCACATTGAGGGATGAATACAGCCCTTTTATTGTGCTGCTGCAGACAGTGTTGGTTAAAGAAAGTGGAGCTATTGCAGCGGTAATACATAACACACACTCAGTGGCCACTTTATTGTAGGTACACCTGTACAATCAAATGCGATCCAATACACTGCTCTGCCCCCCCCCCCCCCCCCCAAAAAAAACAAAACACCTTAACAATGCTCATCATTTTCGTTTTTTTGAAATGTTTAGTTCAATTTACAGACATGAAGTGGTCAAAATATTAGAAACAACAGTCAAACAGAAAACCACCACGAACTGCAGTCTCTCTGACAGTGCCAGCAGAAACTGAACATGCTTGATGAAGGTAGATGTAACGGCAGAGCTGTTTGTATTGGATTGCATTAGATTGTACAGGTTTTGCCTACAGGAATAAAGTGGCCCCTGAATGGATGTTTGCATGCATGCAATGTTGATTTCTAAACTAATCCTGGGTGGAGGCTAGTTAGGCTAGGCTTGTTATGAGGCATTACATTTTACATCAAACTGATATGATACCCATTGGCATGAAACAAATTAAGTTTAAGATATTTTTAACTCTTTCACCAGTTGGGTAAATGTGGCTCCAATGACAACACAAGTTCCACATGTTTCCTAACTAAGTGAAGCCAACTTACCGTTTGCTCACTTTTGGCGGGTTTAGAGAAGGCGTTAGCCATGCAGTCACCTCAGGAGGGACAGCGAGTCAGTGAGTCCTGTCAAATATTTTACAAGGAATACTATTGTGTTTTTCCATTTCTGAGAGTTTCTCTTCATACCTTTTGTGCTGCCACTTGTTTCCTTCCATTTCTGCAGGCTTTGATGAGAAAAATGTTGAAGCTTCCGACCTGCTCAAGACAGGCGATCCATCACAGAGATGCCAGCTTTTTATTTATACAGGATTATTGTTGTGCGGTAATGCTATGAAGACTTTCTAAATCATTCTGCATTTACAGCTGCGTCACCATACGATCATAACGTAACCCTTGACAGCAATGGAAGCTGACGAGATGCTCACTGTGATGGATTACGTATCTCAGGCGAGTTCGGATTCCACAAATTAAGTTTAACGATGTAGTGAAACTGATGGAAACGAATTACTGCGTGGAAGGTGGGAAGAAAATTTCAAAGGCGTGAAATACTACAAGCGAGCTGAATTTGAAATTATGGATAATTCAATAATCACATTCAAGTGTATCCCTCATTATCCAACAGTTCAACATAAGCATAACAAAGAATTGCAACTCATATATAGTCTTCTATACCTGCGTTTACACACACAAACATCACTCCAGGTTCAGTCTGATCAAAGGCTCTCACTGATGAATATATTCACTTCTATCAGTTCTGTGGTTTAATACTGTTGACTAGCTCAAGGACGTGTAGCATCTGTCACTGCAGCAGCAACAGCAGCAGCAGCACTCCTGGATGTTACAATCACTGCCATCCAGAATGATGCACTCCTGACGCGTCTCCATAATCATGCCCATTGTCCATGAAGGGCATTTCTTAGGTTGACGTGCACGTCAGATGGCCTTATATGTCAAGGTCTCTTCTTGTAGTGCTGCCCCGATCTCTTCAGGCCATTTTACAGTGACAGGATGAACACTGACCTCTGTCATTCCACTGGGTAAGCAGCCTGCGGTGGGCCTGACGGTGCCAGGCCAGCTGAACCGTGCTGCCAGGCAGACTCCGTGGCCCTTTGCCCCTGTGTCTGCGTCCGACCTCCAAAGTGGCCCAGCTGTCCCCCACGTCATTACGCGCTGATTAGGAGTAGATTACTCCGTGAGGTGGGTGTGAACATCTAATCCGCAGCACTGCTTAAGGAGGCAACAGCATCTAAGTGAAAAGCAAATTTGTACCTCATGACATGACCTCAGAGCCCCACCATTTAAACTCCTGGACTCACCGAGGTTTTCATCATTTTTAACACTGCTCTCTCGCCTATTAAAGCTTTCATTAGGGTTGATATCTGCTTGATGACAGTATTAGTGAGAGCTCAGCCGTAGCCCACGAAATTGAGGAGCATGTCTAGCAAACCTGGAGCAGGCGTCTCTAGGTGAACTCACCTGCTCTTCCTCAGGAGGAGCAATTATGTCAAGATGAAAGACGGGGGCATTCCCAGACGGCCTCCGAGCCAAGCCCTCGCTAATTGGCGGTGTTAGGGATTCAGAGCAGGTTCAAGAGAAAGCGCCCACTTCGCCTCTTTCCACTGCCCCAACGTCTTTGTTTGGCTTTGTTTTGCTTTGTCAACTGTTGCCTTTTGATATGCATATCAATACATGTTTTATTCATGGCCTTTTGGAGCAAACTCAGTCGAAATCACCTTGCTGTTGTCTGTAGGCGCAAGAAGTGTTCGCCTTGTGTGTGTGTGTGGACGTGGGGTTGCCATTTCAAAGCAAGTTCTGTGACGCTGCCTCGCTCTCATGCAACCCAAAGAAATGAATGATTTATGTGACTGTCACGGCGAGGATGCAGAACAACAGAGACTGTACATCACACGCCTTTCTTTCACTTTTTCCGACAGCTTGTAGGGTTTTTTAGCGAGACAGCGATGCTAATTGAGTGGCTGGAAAAGAACACCGATGAGGCGTTCCTGGCACCGGCAGAGTAGGACAGGGGACGAGAGCTAAAGGGGTTTGCTACCCACATCCCAAAGGGCACGGGCACTGTGCCTGCTTCACCAGAGCACAGGCGTCGTGTTAATCACGACGCTAAAGATGTTACTTTTGATTAAAGTGTTCCTTCATTACAATCATGTCTGTTTATTAGATCTCAGGACCCCGCTGCCGCAGAGACCGTATCTGTGAAATCAGTGCATGTGTGCGACTAGTACAGTACATTACGCGAGGCAATTCAGAGTTTGCCTGATTATCTGATTATCAGATAGACCAGAAGCTGCTATCAGATTGAACACATACTTCTGTTTCGTGCAGGCTTTGACCTCTCATTGGACTCTACAGGCGAAGTAACTCATTAAGGGGCTTTGCCTGCGACCATAAAACTAGAGTTACGATGCTTTGCTATCAATAATGACCCCACTATAGAAAAAGAGAGACACGCTCTAAGGGCAGTTTCAGAGCACACAAGTTAGTAGTAGTGATACATACAGACTTCAGCGTTGTATAAATAATCACAAAATAGGCGATCACATCTGGTGTCTTCATCCTCTCATATGTTTTGCCATTAATTTTTTTACTCAATCAGGAAGAGAGGCACAACATTTACTTTTGACATTACATGATAAGGGGGGGGGGGGCTTTCTGGAGGGCAGAAAGCCTGAACGACGTATTGCTTAATTTGGAGGGCTTGCTGTGGAGGTGAGGTCTCTCTGTTGTTTCATGCCAGCCGTTGCTGCCTGGATGCACTTGCAGGTGTTGCATCATACGTGCTAAGGCTTGTATGCTCATTTGTCACTTCGCTGGGGAATTCAGTCACCCTAGTGAGGACCGTGACCACATGTCTGTCTGAGTGGAAAAAACAAAACAAAACAAAAAAACACCAGCCCAATTATGCTGTTCAAACGCATCGTAATTAGAGGACGGCGAAGTAAGAACATGTGACATGTTTGTGTCTCAACAAACCTCTCCGCGTACAGTACATTGGTGTGTTGCCTGTGAAGTTGATTGGCCCATTGTTTGCACTGCGCAGTAAGGCTTTAAAATGGCCGCACTGGAGAGCCGTGCTGTTCAATAACCATGCACAATAGATTTACAGCATGCATAATGGTATTGGCAGAAGAGCACTGGTGGTGGGCAAAACAAACAAAAAAGTCTGTTTAGAAGCAGTCATTTTGTGAAGTGCTATGTTCCAAAGCTCAGTACTCACAGGGATTATACAGGAAACCATGAGTCAGGGGTTTCTCCTGCTTGTATTCATCCTCCTGCCGAAATAATAAACTGCAGTCTTCTGTTTTTGTGTAACGCTAAATACATAATTCTGAACATAAAAAAAGGAGCTGGTCAAATTGTACAAATACAATCATTTTATTCTTTCTTCTAGGTCAAACCAGCGTTCTATTCCTGCCAACCTAGCGAATATTTTTGCACCTCGTCTCTCTCTCTGGGTGTCCTATTGTGGCTCTGATGGTGGCAAAACCTTTCCAAAACTGGCTGAAAGGCTGAAAGCATGAAGACAGTTCAGGATGGCCAAATCAGACCCGCTTTCAGGCCCTTAATCTTCTCCTTTGTGGCCAGCTTAGGCGAGAGAGCGTAGTCTGTCCGGAAATATCTCCCTCCCCGCTCTTAGAAGATACCATCTGAATAGCTGTTTGATTGTAGCATTGTTGGATGACATTAAAACCTGCCAGCCGTCAGTGGATTAGGTTCAAAGACCCAGTCTAACACGAGGCCGCACAAGACAAAGCGAGTGACGGAGCGGGGCTCCACCAGCGCAGGTGTGGTTGTTTTAGCAGGGCAATATTTGGTCCACAGATTCTTTTCCGCGGGATCATAGCTAGAATGATGAATTTTTAACCAGACAACATAATCTAGCTGTGTGTTCTTTTGAAACCTCTTTGAAAATATGTTGAACTAACACACAGTTGTCCACGGTTGCATTGGTTTGTGCATTGGTTTGTGCATAGGTTATTAGAGACACAATGTTCTGGGCATCAGATTCCCAACGTGAAACAACACACACGCGTATAGTCACAGACTGCAACAACCACACAATCAACACACTTCATAAAAACATCCTTAAAATGAGACAAATACATATCAAAATCCCTGGTATACAACTGCATCACAAATAAATACAAATACAATGGTACAAGAAAGTAGAGGAGATGGAAAAGAAAGTTCAGAAAGAAGGTAGAGGAGACTCTGTGAATATATTCATAACCTTAAAGACAAACAAATTATACATCTTTTAATGACAGCAAGGACAATAGAATCAATTATTATTACAGAAATATGAAAGTGTCTAATATTATACAAAATGTCAAGTCAATATTTTTAACAGAAAACTTTTAAAAAAGTACAACGTTAGACAACATAGAGTAGTACTAGTAGTGATCATTTATTTTGATCCTAACATTTTTCCAAAATGAATGCACATAGTACTAACTAAATAACAATAAGGCTTCAAAATATGATCAATAAACAAACAAGCGAAGTTGACCGAAAGGTGTGGGCTGAAGTTTTAGCTTGTTACGCCTGCCCCCTTTTACAGAACATATTCTAATAGGCAATGCTGTCACTACTAGATATGGCCAGGATTTGAGGGTACTAATGAAAACAAAGGATAAAACTGAGGATAGTGGAAATAAATGTCAGGTAAATAGCTCTACAAAGAAAAAAAACAAAACAATATATGGGACGAAGAAATTACAGAATTTTCAATTTAACTCAAAACATCAAAAAGCAGAAATGACCAAAGTACAAAGAGAAAAAATGAGTCCAAATCGGGGGGATTCGTTTGTTTTGTTCTCTCAAATGTAGAAATTATGGCAGGTATCACATATTGCTTCAGTGAACGAACTCCTCTGGAACATTTGTTTTCATAAACCTCGGCTCAGGCAGACATTTAATGATATCTGATATGATCGTGAAATGTTTGATAAGGTCAGTAAAAACTTAGAGAATGTAAAAAAAAAAAAAAAAAAGGACAGTATAAAAAGGCCTGTGATCTTAAGATGAATAGCACCCCGTAAATGTGCCAGAAGTACCAAAATAAATACAGAAGTCGACTATGATACATTCAAACGAGAGCAAGAATTCTCAAGACTGTCGCAAAGAAAAGTGAGGACTGTAAAGATCAGAGACCCTTCCTACGTCTGTACGTATTTTTCATCCCGTTTAAATCTTTTGAGTGTCACCACAATGTAGGCAACAGCCAGTCTCCAGAGTGCTGGGGGTTATTCCCTGTGGCAGTAACCCGGTGCGTTGGGCTGACATGTTTCTCCCACAGTCGCATGCAGATGAATCAAGTGAGAAGAGAAACAGCGAGAAACAGTCGCAGGTGTGCGAGGCCTACTGGGAGGCCTGGTAAAGGTACCTGAGCGTTAGAGAAAGACTGGGTTAGGATTTTAATGGTGACCTACTTCCGCTCTGCTCAGCACGACTCCACCGCGCGAGCACATGCGAAGCAGCCTCCTCTGCTCTGGATGAGAGGAAGGTTTCCAGCTGCTTCTGTTCGCAAATAATCCATACTGTACATATACTATATATAGTGTGCAATTATTATTATGATGGGCTCTGATACGATCAGCATCCGACTTTCTGCAGTAATATTTTTTATTTTTTTTGTTCCACCAGCTCCTCTCTGACTCCCCATGATACAGATGTTGTTCAATTAACTATGTTGTGTGGTATAATTTGCGCGCAGCTTGACGCCCGTATTTAGCGGTTTAGAAGATTTCCAGTCGACTTCCAGTGTAAGCCGCGCCCATTTCAAATTCAAAGATTTGCACGCCAACAGCAAGTGTGCCAGTGTGATGACTGGATTATTACAAGTGTGCCTCATGAGCTATTTTAGAAAAAAGATAAGCTATATTTGTTTAATGGGCGCATGATATATTTTGTTTGGCGTATAAGCGGCCCATATCTGCCCGACATTTTCACAGCAGTCCCGTGGAATGTAGCACTGGCGATTTATGAGTAATAAAGATATGAATCTTCGCCGAATATAAAATTGAGTGATGTAGAATTTCTGTCACTTTATCATCGGACACGGAGCCTTTTTTTCTTTTTTATTCTGACAGGTGTTGATTAATGGAGCCATTGTAGCCTACTGGGGACATGAGCTTCTTTTTCACAGCTGCTGTTGTTTTGTTTTAGTTTTTTTGCACCACAGCCCCCGACTCCCCGAGTGAGTTTAGCTAATACAGAGAAATATTTGAAACACGTCACTTTCTACCTTTTGTGTGAGGTTGAAATTCGTATTATATTATAGAGCATTGCCATTGGAAAGCCCTTGACTCAATCTGCAATTGCAGTCAGAAAATGGCTGTCCAGCGTGACCGTGCCAGCCATTGTGGGACTGTCAGTATTATCTTTTTGCTACAAATGGTGCGCTGTTGCTCGTTGGCAATGAACAACACACAGTCAATTCATTTTTATTTTTGCCCAAGAATTTATGAGGTTACAGCAAACATAGTGGGCTGTTTCTTACTTGTAATTACTACTGGATGATCAGGAAACAACTAGCACATGCCAGAAGGAATTAGAAGAGGAAAAGGATGAGCAAGCATGTCGCTGCATTGTTTTAAATCCTCTTTTGGAGGGATGACAATAGCCGTGACAGCATCAATGGCTGAATCTACATATGCAGAGATTTCATTCCCTGGTGTTTTTACTAGAAACTTTTTTTTTTCTTTTCTTTTTTTTGCCTTTATAACATCAACAACAACTTATGCAGATTGCATGTTTGTCAGAGGTGATACCTTTTTAAATGCGGTGTTCAGTTTTGCATAAAAAAAGAATAGCTTACCCCCGCGCTAAAATTAGCTTGAGGTTTGAATGCTTCCTGGGGGATTGGAGACATACTCCGGTGCTGTAAAATGTGAAGTGAGCAGGGAGACTTTTTCTTGAATTAGATTGCCTATTGAGCAGCTCTTTGAATTATACATTACTCCGTGCACGTCATAATATATGGCTATGCACAAGATCTGTCACCACTTTGGCAACACAATGCCCGACGCCTCCTGTTGCTCAAAGTTAAAAGACAAAATAAATGGCTGTGATCTGCATTGTGGAGGCAGCGTTTGCAAAGGATCTTTGTCCCGACTCGTTTCTACATTTCTATACTTTATTGCAAAGGTGCATTATACTGTTTATCTTTTGCTTTAAAACAAATTACACATGCATACATGAATTTAAGACACTTGCGAGAAGTATGCAATGGTATTACCATAAGTGAAAGAAAATGATAAGAATAGTCATACAAATATAAATTAAAGTAAATAATGACTAAATCATTGATTTGATTTAGTCCATCTGTTAAACATCTGACTGACTGAATTCATTAGTCATTTGAGTTCCCTCAGTGAAATACACCTGGACAGCCCATGTGTGCCAGGCTCAGTGATAAAAAAGGGGACTCACAGTGTTTTTAAATGTATTCATGTGCACTAAACATCAGCGACATGTGACAGCAGGTTAACATCACTGGTCAAGAGCAGACAGCAATGCAATGGTGTTGGTCTTTGCTGCAATGGGAGGTTACCAGATATTGGCAAAAATATCAATATCATTTATGACTCTTAAATATGTTATATCCACATTCTGCCGGATTTTAGGGTACCGTTTCTCGGCACATTTTAGAGTGGAATCATCTTATATTCTGATATATTCTGACCCACAGGTCAGGGTGTAATGTATTTTCCGGCGGAGCACTCACTCAAGCCGTGGTGTGAGACAGATCTCGCAGGCCTCCTATAACCTTCCCTTGCAGCCTGCTGTATTTGAAATGGTGTACAAGAAGGATACAAGCCAGTTATTGTTCTGTATGGTTTAAATGTGATGTTAACAGCTGCCCAAATACCACCTGAAGTCCCGCTCCTCCTCTCACAGCTCAGACTCATTTATTAGTTCACTTCCTGGTTCTGCACCACTTGGACAAGCATGGAAACTCAATAAGGAAGTGGGAAGGGCTCAGAAAAAAAAAAGAAAAAGAAGAAGACTTGACTTCCTGATGATATATTAATGTCATCATCCCGCCTTAACTCCCACACTTTCAGACCATGATTCAGCTGTACTGCCAACCCGTGTGAATGCTCATACAGCTCATTACCCACAGCAGTCACCCCTCATCTTCTACTGAAAATACTAATCTGTACCCCATGTCACTAAGCAATCCCTGATTTTCTCATGTCACTGTAATTGTTGAAACATACATGAATTATCCCCCCCCCCCCCCCCCCCGAGTAAAGGTACGGTCACATGACGGTTCCATCCCACGGATATTTGCCTTATTGTCTCCTTCTATGACGGGCAAATTCAAGTATGTGCTTCCTGTTTCGTGCTGTCTCCAGCCGGGTTCCTGTGGACTCGGCGCTCGCCTTTGTTCCGCCTCGACTGAGGAGGCGCAGACAGTCAGCCAATAGACACCAAGCTGAACTGTGGGCTTGGAAATGGAGAAGTGTGTTTCATCATGTAGTTAGTACATTGCATCACTACCAGTCAACAAACTGGCGAGTTACACTCAGGTAACTTGCGTTTTGCCGTGTCTTATTACTGAATGAGAGACTACTCCATGCATTCACCATGTGCTCTTATTCACTGCAACACAATGACAAGCACTGTAAGCAGAGGGTTTTGCTAGATGTGTGTTTCTGGGTCCTCCACCTCCCATTATCACTATGATTATTATTATAATAATTATCGTTCTATTTTTTCCATCTCTGTCTTTCTTACTCCTCCCTCTCACACATGCAATCACGCACACTAATTACCCAAATCACACACCTCAAATACACCATTATGATTTGTAGCCTCCCAAAACCCTCACTGTGGTGTCGTTTGGTGTCGTAAACGCTTTCGCTGTTCTGTCTTTATGTCCGCATGTTCGGACGCCTTTGTTGATGTGTGAATTATGTGTGTGGTGTTATTCTTTTGTTATATTGCGCCAATAAAAAAAGATTATTTTTTTGTTTTTACAGTGCAAATAACATCTCAGTTAGATTGCGTGATCTTTTCTTTTTGAAGAATGTTGTGAAATTCTTTATGAAGCTCCGTTTTAAACAAGATTGGGCCCAGACTTTTAAAAGCACATTTTATTTTGGTTTATGTTTCGTCTTCTTCTTGTTCTCCTTTAGATTTCAGATTGGCGTAAAGTAAAATCCAAGAGCTATGTTAACTGGATAAGACCATCAATACCAAGAAAACCGGCTGATCTCAGATACCAGTTAATGACTGATTCTGGTCGCCTCAACTTGAAAGAACACGCACAATTAAGCTATTACAAAGAGATAAGAGAGATGTCTGTTCCTCCTCCTTGGGTCTTCAAAACGTCACTGATACGTTCTAAAGCCATGCACACGAGGCACACCGCGTCAATGGCGCCTTAATGGAGCAACCGAGACCTCTGTGGTGTCATTTAAATCAAAGAGCTCCAGCCACTTGAAACCAGCTGATCACACCTCTGCATGGACACATAATCCCAACATCACTGGGCAAATATAAATAAATAAATGAGCAAATAAAAGCAGGCTGACAGAAGTAAATTAAGGCATCAGTCCAGACAACTGTTCGACATAAATCAGGCTCTATATCCTATTACCACCTAAATAGCCGCCGAAGACGTGTTTCACTTCAAATCGCTCTTCTCTGTGCCGCGCTGTCGTGACAGGCGGCTCAAATTGATATGTTTTGTCTGCTTGTGGTTTTGCCCTCCTGAACACTTAAAGCGGCATCAGCCTGTTTCTGCCGCTGACTAATTGGCTGTTCCAATTACTGTGCCTTTGAGTTTATAGTCGGCTGTGTTGTCTGTCCTTGTTGTCCTACAGGGAGCAGCGTCCTGCAGAGTCCTGTCTTCACCAAGCAGCCCGGCAGCATCGTGTATCCTGTGGAGACTCTTGAGAGGAACAGGGAGGTGGTGTTCAGCTGCGAGGCCCAGGGAAGCCCACCTCCCATCTACAGGTGAGTGTGGGACTGCTGCGCTTCATATCTCTCTCTCTCTCTCTGCTTGCTTTTATATCGCTGACAGCGTCAACATCCTTCAAGTTTAGATGTCTCCATCGTCTCTTAAACAATCCCTCTCCCTTAATCTGGGACAATGTGGGCGTGTACAAACTGTGCTTGATTGACATCTCTTTCACCCTCCTGCTGTTTTTGTTGCACCTGCTAGGGTTTATTTGTACATAAGGTTTGGTGACTTAACATAATTCCCAGCCTACCTACACCTAGTCTGACTATTTCGCCATTCTCCTCCCCTTTCCGCTGAAAATGGCAAGTTTTGACAAAGATTTGGATCGTCGGTGGTTTTAACGGGTCCAGTTAGCTCCTCCAGAGCTAAAGTATAAAGTATAAGTAGGCTTCACCTCCAGGACAAAGATGATCAAGTAGTGTTTGTCTTTTTGTAACCGTAAAAGTTGTATCGCATAGGCTACATACGTCGTTTACTATTTTACGTGGCATTTTTCTTTTGCAGGGATTTAGCCATTTTAATGCCAGGGCTCGCCTCCCCGCGTGCAAATGTTCCACCAAAACAAGTCCCCAGGACGATTGTGATTGGTTTAAAGACAAAAACAAACAAGGCAGAGTGCGGAGATAGGTCTGGGCTATACGAGACTAACCTACACTCAACTTACCCCAGACTGGAGGTCTAATCAGCCAGCGTGATTGAAAACAACTGGGTGGTAACTTGTAAATATATCTGTGAAATAAATGTTGAGTAAAATGTTCTCAGAGTCATAACCCAGGAACACATCGCAACAACTTAAAAGAATAAATCTCGTAATATTCTAGATTTTTCTTATTGTCGACAAATCCTGTGAAATTATCCAAACCAACTTTCAATTCAACCTTCTCGTAAGTGTTTGCTGTGTATGCGAAGCCTGATGTATCGTACTCCTCTCCGCCATCGAGCTCCATTGTTGTCCGAAATCTATTAAGCGCACATCAATGAGCCACACAGTCGCACTGGCTGACATGCTCCTTCGTTATGATGAACATTGGCACTGTGGTTCATTTTGAGTCAATCCTACGTAACTGTCCTGCTGCTGAACATACTCGGGAGCAGTCACCTGACCCCCCCCGCCCCCCGCCCACCTGTCCCCACTTTCCTCATCAGTCCTCCAGATATTTAACCAGCCCGTTTTTTCGTTCACCCCTGGTCAGTTCGTCCTAGTTGCGTTGCTGGCCTCTTCGTGTTCGAGCATCTGCTGTCTGTACGTTTAGCTGGAAGTGTACCTGCCTGCCTGCCTGTGTGCCTACCTGTACCTGTCAGTAAGCTTTTTCATCAATGAATCCCTGAAGTCATCCCGCTGCCCCCTCTGTCTCCATACAGCCGTGACAGTATTACTGCAAACCACAGCTGAAAATAGTCCCCGACACATACAGTATTTACTCCTTTTGAGTAACGTTTACTAAAAACTGCTGTGCCCCGCTGCTGAAAGTAACCTATCTTGACCCATTTCTGGAAAATGTGAATCTTGTTGGAACACATGGACTCGTGGCTGAGAGCCACAGAAAGGGCAGCGAAGAGGGAGTGCACTGAGTGACGGACTGACGCATTGTTTTGGTCTTTTCATGGGATTTGTTGGCAATCATAAAACCTATCCTTTAACTCTTTGCAGTGATAGATTTCTCATGTGTATTGAGGATAAACATCCGTATAGTCGCTATTGCAATGTTACAGTCCCTGTTGACATCACCCAAAGCATTATGGGAGCAGTGGTGCCTAAGCTCAAGAAGACAAATCCATCACAAATGGAAATAAGAAACGCAGGAGTGACAAAACCCATGAAATATGACATTTTTTGGTTTTGTTTTACGTAATTTTTTTTGGACAGTATTGGGCGTGGGATGTCCAATCAAAGTGTTGTCTTTTGTTTTTAAGTCGCTGGAACGCTGACAGGGTCTTCTATCTGTGCATTTAGCAATGTCTGTGGTGTGTCAAACACATATATTTAAAATTGTAGCTTAGGATTCAGTTTCGTTTTTGCAAAAATAGGTGTTTTCAGTTGGCAAGTTTAAAATGGTTCTCGCCGCTTTTGGCTCATAAAAGTTAGAGCAGTTTTATCTATTTCATATTAAAAAAACTAGAAATGAAAACAGGACTGGGTACGTTTTGTCAAAAAGGTTCAGTCTTTAGGAGTGTAATTCTTCATTGTATAGTAAGAATACAAAGTAATTACAGAATCACGGATTTGCAGTTTTCTCGTTTGATTCAAATTCCAAACGATGAACTGCGCAACAGAGATCACATTTTGTTCTTTTGATCTCAGACAGTTTAATCCATATACTCTACATGACGCTTCTGTTCCAAAACTAGAAGCCAGAAGGTTTCTAATCTGACAAAGCCCGAGGCTGCCCCACTGACAGTGAATTAGACTTATCGTGGTCGCAAAAAAAAAGTGTTTGGAGCTTGTACTTTCTAATGTGCTTGGCTTCATTGTAGTCCTAACAGTGATGAAGCAGAGAAAGTGTCCATAACCTGTGAGAGCGGCTGGGTATTTTCATTGTGTCCTCAGATTCAGTCCCCCGTTCACCCTGAATGAAACCGCTCCCGGATTTTGTCTCTCGATTCAGCAACAAGAGAGTCTTGGCTCTGTTGTTTCTAGCTTTAGAAAAGACTTTCATTCATCTCACAAGTCAAGCTTGAGCTGATCAGGATCATAGGAATGTATTACATGAATTCTGTTTTGTGGTGGATTTTCCTCTTTAAACCCCCTGCTGGAGACGTGTCTTGTCTATCTGTAGCCTAGGAATGCATGTTAAGCTTTGCATGCACCCAGCTCAAACATCTTTTTTTTCTTCTGCTGCACAGTTCAAAGAGCAGCTGTTTTGTCCTCCTCTTTATTTCCTCCTCGCATTGGACCATTAGTCTATTGAAAGGGTGTCGTGTTGTGTTGCAGCATCCCAGTGCAAGTAAAAGTTCAAATCAATCATGTTTGCTCACTGAAATTGCTGGGGTGAGATTTGGAAGGATTGGCGCATTTAATACTTGGGATTGAGCCAGCTTAGAGGATGACCTAATCAGCCGTTTCCCGTCAAGGTCGCTGCGTGGTCCCTATTCTAAAGATGTGTGGCGACGACTAAACCGCGCTCAAAGCTCATTAACTGCACGCAGCGCAGCCGTAAACTGTGACAATTTGAGCTGCGGTGTTTGCATGAAATGCCGCGAAGCGAAGATGTGTGCTCAGTATTGTCCTTGCTAAACCTGAATGAAGAGAAACGAAGGACATTTTCTGGGTAGGGGTAGGCCGTGCACTCAAGTGAATGGTTACACCGATACATTACCAAAACATACCAACCCGTATCAGCACACTCGCTTTCTTTAGGGTGTTTTTGTATAGGTAGTCTTATTCCGCACACCTAACATCAAAGGAATGCTTATCACGCTAATATGAAAACAGCTCGGCAACACTAGCTGACTAACTGGGAGTAAGTACACAGCAAAATGAAACAAACCGCAAAAAAACAATCATATTAAGATATAACGTCTTCATTAGTGAGCTTCAGAGGTGCTGGTAGGTTGATTGTTCTACAGCGGGACAGAGCAGGCTAGCAGTTTCCCCCCCCCCTTGTTTCCAGTCTTTGTGCTAAGCTAACTGGCTGCTTGCTGGCTGTAGCCTTATGTGTATAGACTGATATGACAATAGTATCTATCTACTTTTCCATTAAGTTAAACCCGGTACTTGTGCATGCACTCACATATTAGGCCATTCGGGGTATTTTTGATAAAGGAACATTAGGTACTTGCAAACAGACAAAACTACATTCAGTAAAATAACATCAATTAACGAAATCTGATTATTTTCGTTCTAGAGCAATTCACGATATCTTCCACCTTACAATAACGGATGGACCACACTGTCACAGTAGTTCTCTGTTTAGGTCTGGGTGGTGTTGAGGCTGCAGATGCAGTACGCCTCTCATCCCTCGAGGCGTTAAACTCCACCTCATCACCTCTGATATCCGAACCTACGTCTAAGTCCCGTGACTCTCAAAGCAGAGTGACTGACACGCTGGGCCGCCTGATAGTTGCAGGCCGTTGGATGAGTGAGGTTTCCAGTGCGAGTAGCATAGCGGTGCGCGGACACCTTGTCCCTCAGTCCTCTTCTAGATTGACCCAAGTAGAAACAGCCGCGGGGAATCGAGCCTGAAGACAACGAGGATGGTGTTACAGTTCACAAAACCCAGAGCTGGAAGATTTGTGCTGTGAAGAAGATACTCAAAAACCTTGATTGTTTTTTTTGTTTTATTTTTTACCACATACTGCAATTTTAGCACACAGGCAGTTACATACCAGCTCCAGGAACTGGTCACCTGGTTCAGAAGACGCAAGGGCAATTTTCCCTGGAGGCTAGCTATTGTGGCAATATGGTAAATGGAATGGTAGGGTGCCTGCAATAGACTTTCTTTATGCCACACCCTACCCATGAATGAGGTCATATTTCTTCTCTCCTCCAAGAGCACCAGTAGTTGTAGGGGACTCTAGAGGTGCTCCTATTTGTATTCTTTTTCTTGATTTTATATATATGTGTATTTATATATTTTATTTTATAATACACTGTATGTACAGTAAATATTCTTTATTTGGATTTAGAAACAAAGTGAAAAAAAAGAACTTTAACTGTAGCTATGGGAGGTGTGTAGCATCATTTCTGACACGTTAAAGCACTCGGCTTAAGAAACGGAACAGACCGCCTAGCATTCACAGCCTCATAAGCCAGATGGCGTGGTATTATGCCGCTGTGTAAACCGCCTGTTGTTACATGATTGCATAAAGCATGTGCCTAACAAATGGAACTGCTGTTGTGGCCTGCTTGCCAGTATAAATCATTGTAAATAGAATTATTAAATAATCTAGTTTATATGTGTTTGATGGAATCTGTTTCTCCGCACCTCCCGCGGAGAAGGATACACAGCGACGCAATCCCGGCATTCAGAGTTCCCCTCATGCTGCTTACTGTCACTGTTCTCAAACCTGCCTCCATTTATCTGCAGTTAGAATGTGCTCGACTTTCACAGAAATTAAAGTATCCGTCACTTAGCGGCCTTAGAGTTGCTCTCTAATTGGCTTAAAGCGACAAGACCTGTCATAGGGCGCTCAATTTGTCTCAGAACAACATTGGCAGCTTTGGGTGGGCAATTATCTTTAACTACCACCATGTTCAATTATCACACACACATACACAATATAGTACATGTATGGCCTCACAACATCTCCCACCAACTGGGTACGCTCTTCATCCTTTTCAACATGGGGCGCGATTGCTCACTCGGATACATCAAAACATTTTGCGATCCAGTGTTTGAGAGAGAGAGACGCAGATAAAGCACTGATTCAACAACTGTCTTTTGCAGCATTTGGTTTTCCGGCTGTCACCCCGATTGAACCGCTTTCAATATGGATCCAATTCCGCGTCTCCCCGAGCAATTATGACTGGTGGAAAGGCTGCGTTCGTGTTTGATGGGCTGCCTTTTCAGAAAGAGAGGAAGCCACCGCCTGAGCCTGACGCGGAGGCTTGGAGCGTCGCGCCCTCCCCCCGTTCCACTCAGGTCGAAGGCGTCGCCTGGCCGTAAAATGTTTATGTTGATTTTCGTTTGTTCCACTTCAGCTGCAAATGAATCACTGCTGTAGTCCTGTGAGACCGCATCCGCCGCCAACCCCCCCCCCCCCCCCCCCAAGGCTCTTCTCTATTGTGTGTAGTAATAAGGCTCTTGAGAGCATGTACTTACTTACGACTGAACCCGGCGGAGGGCCATGAAAGACGGTTGTGCTGCACACTTTGTCTATTAAAAGAATAAAGTCTAAAGAGGCGCTTTTGTGCGTGCTGCAATGCCCCAGCCGGGTAGGTGGTAGGACATTGTTCTTCATGTAATCAGCTCCTACATGTGTATTATATGATGATCCTGGACTCCAGCGGCACCAGCAACATAGTCGATTTCCTGCAACAAAATAAGCAAACGAGTCTATTCTGTGGGGTATATTATACTATAAAAGATGCAATATAGCAAGAAAATAAATGCAACACCGCTGTCAGTGTTCTCTCAGAACGGTTCTTTATGCCTCAAAGGCACCGAATTGCCAAACAAGGAGAGTTAAGATAGCGGTGCACAAAAACAGCGTCGCACAACTTCTGTCTACTATACAAAAGGGCTTTAGCAAAGCCCCCCGTTGTTTTTTTTGTTTTCAAATCAAAGCTGCTTTTCTTTTCCAAATGAAACAATACACCGTTTTTTTCCCAGCTGAACCTGAAAATCATCAAAGCAGGAAAGGAAATAAAGAACTTCTCCTCAAAGTAATAATCAACTGCTAAATCACCCTGGGCCCTAACCAAATCTGCATTGTCCATTTTCCAATAAGGTATAAAATGCTCCTTTTTTATGCTTGTTTCTCTTTTCTCTCTCCCTTTTTTTTTTATTGCTTTGGTGGTTAAACATCATTGAGGACAAATAACAGTGTCTGAGCGCTTTGTTTGCCCCGGCTGAAGTAAGTTATGGCTTGAAACCATTTTTTTTTTTTCTGAAATGGCCGATTTACCTCCCACCCGTGTTTCTTCTAACAAGGTGCATCTGTGTGGAGAGATTGGAGAATCTGTTGCTATTTTAAGTGAATTATACCCTTCGTGGTTCGCCCCTAACACCAGTGATTATCGCGTGGACTCGTCAAGAATGCACAAGTGCGAAGGCAAGGTTGCAGGCGTTTGTTTTAATTGTTGCACCATAATGATTAAGCAGCATTTTTATGTGGTTTGACTTCAGCCTGGCAAGATGGATGGCCTGCAATACTATCTATTCGCGGGGAGTCAAGTCCTTGGCACCACAGTAGTTCACTGCTGCTTAGATTAAGACTAAGCTGGAGGGCATGAATTCTGGGCCCTCTCCACGTTTTATATCTTTCCTGTTGAAAAACAATGAAATGTACAGGTCACGTTCTTCTTCTTGTGGTCTGGAATGCTTCCATCGCCGCAGGCTACACCGAGTAATGTTTGATTTACATGTTAATTCTCTCCATTCATGTTTTTTTTATTTTTAGGTGGAAACTGAATAACACAGAAATCAGTCCCAAATCTGGATCTCACTACAGCCTTTCTGGAGGCAACCTCAGAATCAGCCATCTGAACAAAGACCAAGATGCTGGAACGTATCAGTGCCTCGCCTCCAACTCTTTCGGGACCATCGTCAGCCGAGAGGCCAGTCTAACCTTTGCATGTGAGTCTGTCTGTGTTTTTCTGTTTCTCTCTGGGCAAACGTTTGTGGCTTCTGAGCTGAAAAAGAGAGGCAGCAGAAAGAAAGAAAAAAAAAAGAGTGGCAGTGGCACTCCAGGATAACATAGTGGGTTCTGCTTGACAACATGATAAACATCTCTGGGGAACTATTAGCTCCCTGTGTGTGCTGTCTAGAGTTTACTCTAAGTCCTGACTGTGGATCAAACACAAATGTACAAAAAAAGTCCAAGTGAAGTGAAACTCAAATCAAGGCTCCTACAGAGAATTATCATCGCAATCTGCAGCTCCCCTCGGCTTTACGGGCCTTTTTTTTTTAGGGAGTTTCAGCTGATTGTTGAGCTGCCCGGCCCACAACTTCACTGTTTTGGTTCACTCTCACCGCTCTCATAGCGTCATTTTCGAGACAAACCCCAAAAGACCCACTGTAATTAGCAGCTGAAGAGCCAGATATTTCCCTCAGGAGTTAGTAGAGACCAAAACTGAATGATAATGTTGCTCCGTAACTGGTGGATGTGTAAATAACTCAAAGTTTATACAATATGTCATACGGCAATGTTTCTGTTGTGGCCATTGCAAGTGAAAGTGAAAGAAATAACACAATGTCGCTCAGGTAAGAATCTTGAACATTTAGTAGCTGACGAGCCAGATGTTTCCCCTCAGGAGTTGGTGGAGATCAACACGGAGCTTAAAGGGAGTGAATATTGGACTTACATTCAGGTGGTCAGAAACACGACTAAAAACAAATACTAATGTAAGTGTCCGAAAACACAATTAGTCCAGAAGTATTAACAGCAAAATGTACTTAAACATTTAAAGTAAAAATATTCATTAGGCAGAATAGCCCCAAGCTACATTATTTTGTTAGCCTCATAGATGTGGCCGTTCCAAATGAAGGTAGTTTCATCTTTGACAGTGCACGCTTGTGTGTAAAATCTTAGCTGTCTCTGGCTGTCGACAAATGTAGTGGAGTCAAAAGTACCTCTGAAACGTAGTACAGTGGGTGTATAACCTAAAACATAAACTGGACAAATGGTAGTAAAGTACAAGTCTCTCAAAATTGTACCTTGCACTAATGCACAACCTGGTTGATCCTGCTAATAGAATATGCTTGTCTCAAAGAGGAGCAAGCGGTCGGTGCGGTGTAACTGATATTTAGCATTAATAATGGTTGTATGCTAATGGGGCCTGCTGGCTAGCTTGATCAGTATAACTGTGCTGTAATAAGTAAACACCATGTAAGTTATTTTCATCAAACTAAAAAAAAACGAAAAAAAAAAACAAAAACATGGCAATATGCAAAGTCAGCACTATCAGTTTTGCAGATTCATGTTTTTTTAATGACCAATTTCTGACCATCAGGATGATAGATTGTTTGACAGATCTTGATGAGTCAAACTGACAGCCTCTGGACTTCATATTCCTAAAGCAGCAGGAAGTCAATAATTGCCTACTGTATGCGCCAGTTATCGGACGGGCATAAATGATGACATTAACAGCAAGTGAGGGATCGCTCGCTCAGATTAGATTCTGAGGTTTCAGCGTTGGGGGGGGGCGACAATATGTCTCAGGCCATTTGCTGGACCAGTGAGAAGTCAATCTACAGTCTGATTCTGCTGGTGGATTTGCACGATGATAGCATGACAGTTCCATCAATTGTTGGGCTCTGACCTTACCAGCCTTCAGTTGTTGTCACGGAGTCAGGGCGCGCATGTATGACCGAGTGTCATTTATCTTCTTTATTACTCTTGGTATAGCTTAATTAACTCCGCAGCATGATTGAATGGGGAAGGTTCAAGTGAATAATTTAAAGGGCAACTGGTATTACTGGAGAGTGTCATGTAGTTCTTTATAGAAATTAAAGTACAGTTTTTCTCCTGCAGGGAGGCGAGCAGAGATATTCTGCTCCTGTATCACTGACTAACAGTCAAGTCACTACCATGTGCACTTTGGGCGCAAATCGTCCTATATCCCTCCAGGAAAGACAGTGACCTTTTGGTGGTAATTAGTTTTACGTGTAATTTGACTGATTTTGACACAAGACAGAATTTGAGCCTACTCATACCTCTAATAAGCCCGGTGGTAATTACAACTGTCAGAGCCAAAATGGGAGTGATCACTTTGAACTATAGAGATGAAGAAATTAAGAGATTTAAAGATTGCAAAATATTTGATCTAATTTTGCACTTAATCCTAAAAGTAATGTGCTTTTGGTATAAACATACAACAAAATATAATTTTTATTTTCTCAGCAGTTATTGTTTAAAGGACAAGTTGGGTGATTTTCCATATTTTTCTCATTGTCACCAAATCCCGCAAAAAAAGTCCAAAACCAACAATGAAACGATCCTTCTCAGAAGTATTATCTGCGAAGCCAGTCACTTATTCCTCTTTGCCATAGAGATTCATTGTTTAGATTAGATTCGATTCAACTTAATTGTAATGGCACAAGTGAACAAATGCTGAGACAAGGAAATGCAGTTTCGCAGCTAACCAGAAGTTCAAAAAGCAGCAAAGTGAGAGGTGTCCCTGCCGATGCTGTGCGTCCTCCGCTGACGCCGCTTGCGCTGCACAGCCTCAATGGTGGGGAGTGGAGAACCGGTGTTAAGGATGCTCTCAATGGTGCAGTAGTAAAAGTTCACCAGAATCTGAGGAGACAGATGGACTTTCTTCAGTCTCCTCAGGGAGACGCTGGTGAGGCCTTCTTGACCAGAGTTGTAAGTGTCGAGGGTCCAAGAGAGGCCCTCAGAGATGTGGACACCCAGAAACTTGAAGCTGGAGACACACTCAACCTCCTTTGGTGTTTCTGTATTCAAGGGAACAACAAGTCAAACTGTCAAATAGTTTGGACTCAATATATTTCAGGATTTCTTTCCTACAGAGACAGAGAGTCTCAATGGGCAGTCCTTTCAGTCCTAACTGTGCCAACTTGTTTATGGGAAAGTTTGAAAGTTAGATTGCCCGCTGTTACATTAACAGTAGAGACAAGTAGAGAGTCTGTGTCCTTTATTTGGATGTGAGAGTAAACAAATCTGAGTTACTACAGACAACAGTCTTCTGCAAAAAGACAGATAGGAATAACTTTTTTGCCTTACTCAACTTATCATCCACACAGCCTGAAAAGGAGTTTGCCCTCCAGTCAACTGTTAGGAATAAAAAGAATCTGTAGCTCTGAGGAAGAATCTGAGAGAGACAGGCTAATGACCTGTGTGTCTGTTTCCAAGAAAAGAAATGCATGTTTGTCTAAGGCTCGTGAAGAAGACAGAAATAGCCTTTTAGCATCTAATACTCCTCTTAAACAGCATTCTGTTGTCTTGGCCACTACCTTATCACCTGTTTCTCAGTGGGTCCAAAGTGTTGTCAGAAAACGACGGCATATTCCGTCGAGGGACCCAACCCTCCCATATTTGCCACTCAGTGATGGAGTAATTTGAAGGACAGACTCGGAGAGACAGGCCTCTGCGCTTGGCCAACACGTTCTTTAAGCTCTCTTTCCCCGGGAAATGTTCCTCGTGGGTTTTGCTATGCGGGCAAGACAGAAAGGGAATTGAGAATTAGGATTTCTGAGCATAAGAGTAGCATCAAAAATAGGGACGAGAGGTCTCCTGTCGCCAGACACTTTAATTCTGCTGACTATGGAGTTTGTAGGGTATTGAGGTTGTTAGGCCAATGTTGAGGGGAGGGGATAGAGAGAGAGGAAACTTTTCCAAAGAGAGGCCTATTGGATACACTACTTACAGACTCTGTATCCTCTGGCCTTAAATGATGAATTGCTGTACTGTCTGTTTTTTTTCTAAATACAGATGGGTATTAGTGATATGTATGTATTTGTGTTTTCTATGGAGGTTTTTCACATGATGAGTTTACATATGTACATGCATTTACATTTGTGCATTTGTGTGTGAGTGTAAAACAATGGATCACTTATCTGGTTGTTGCTGTAACTGTGTGATTATATTTCTCCTTATGACTTAATTGTCTTACTACTATTTGTCTATTGTTTACGTTGTTTTGACTGATGTGTTGGTGTTTTCTGTGGAGGTTCTGCACATGAAGACTTAACATATATATATATATATATATATATATATATATATATATATATATATATATATATATATATATATATATATATATATATATACCATTTGTTTTATTGTTAGGTATAAATCAATTGGTCACTTATCTGGTTGTTGCAAGAACAGAATATGATATGATGTGAATTTTCGTACTCGTATTTGTTTTGTTGTTGTTTTGGTGATCTGTTTCAGCTGGTTGTTAACCACCGGCTGATGACTTCATTAAGGTCGACACTTGCACCATGAGGTATTCTAGGCTAGCAGAGTAGTGGCTCTCGATCGTAACAATGTCCGTCTACCAAGCTCTGTTTTACGTAAATGCCCAGTCCCCCAGATCTGCATCAGCTGGTATATCCGCTCGGAGCACGTAGTGCCCCAGTTAGCTCAATGGGAATGCCGCTGTTAAGCCATGTTTCTGTGAAAATCATGATATTGCAGTCAATAATCCTTTTCTGTGAGTGATGATCCGCAGCTCATCCATTTTGTTCGTCAGAGATCGAACATTGGCCAGGAAAATGCTGGGTATAGGTAGTCGATGAGGAGTTAGCTTTAGCTTACCCGTTCTCTCTCTTCCCCCACCTTTGTTCACGATCTTGACGCTGCCTGCGAACACTTCCAGCTGGTAGCCTCCAATGTCTTCACAATCTCTGGGAAGAGCTGGAGATTTCAGATAAAGTTGCCAGAACTGCGAGATCCAATGTCCAAAAGTTCCTGTCGGCTGTGTGATACATATGCGAGACTGTTCTGAGTGATCAGACCTGAAACGAAAGATAACTACTAATTTGCAGAATCTGGAGAGAGATGCTTGACCCTTGCGTTGTGCATGTGCCGCCATCTTGGATGCAGAATCAAATTGTTGTCTCAAAACTATTAAAGACACTATCAGTGATGCACTGCAGTTTATATACCACATACACCATCCTGCTGCTGTAAATATCCACTAGAGCACCAAATGTGTATTAATCTACGTCTGAAAATAGTCCCCAACAAATGCACTTTTACTTATTTGCACTATTTTGGTCTTTTTGGGATTTGTTGACAATAAGAAGAAAATATACATATATACAGACACTGGATATCAACAGCCTTTTCCTTTTTAAGTAGATGGTATTTCTGTAGATTTCCGCAGTCTTAGTAATACTGCAAGCCAAGGGAAGTTCAGACTTAGCAGGAGGGGAAATAAGTGTTGTTTATTTCAGCAAGAATCACAATTTCACTAACCTCAATTACTATGCAATGTGAGGTTTGAAGAAATGCTGGATCATTTCGCAAAATGGAATCTTTTTAGAGCTAAGAATACACACGTAGAGTAGATATTAATAATTTCCTGGTCGCTATAACTATAGTTTAGATCGATAGAGAAAGGACTGAGCACCTATTCATTGCAAGCTGCTATAGTGGAATGGTTCGTTCGTTGGTTCGCAGGTAGTGGCCTTTTCTTCAGGTGATACATTTTTCTCCTGTCACCTTCGATGAACAGCTACCTGGCCACGTAGCAAGTGGTTCATCTGAAAAGGCCGAGACAAGCAAGGTGTGAACAGATTTGCAGTCTTGACTGATCCAGGATGAAACTCGATGCTGCAAACTGTGCAGCATCTACAGGTGTGTGTGTGTAATATCCAACGCCGAACTCTGCTCACTCCCTAAAATTAGCGACTAGCTGGTGAACAAATGTGTATATAAAGAAACTGTATGCTAACATGTTGGCCCTATCAATGCAGTATAAGACCATAACGTGTCAAACGTGTGTGTGATATTCGGCTTGTTCTGCCCCGAAAAAACAAAGACAAAACAACACCGCGTTTTTAACTATGCACAGTGATTACATTTCACTGCATCTTTTCATGTATCTAGAGCTTTCAACTGCACCTCAGTCTCTCTCAGAGGATTCTCACAATACAGCACAGCACCACACGTGTAATGCGCATTGAGCGTCATGCATACGCATACGTTCGGGTTATCAGTAAGTTTCAGTGTTTTTAATGTGGCGTATTGCTCAGGTTAAATCCACCTAGAGATTGAACATTTACTTGACAAATGGCGGAGGGTTAGTGATTCCAAACTGGAATAAACTCCTAGTTTCTCTCAAAGAAGTTATATTACATTTTCTGAGGGTCTTAAAATTGATAATGAAATCCTGGCGGTGAGTCGTTGGGAGCAGGAGTTCCTGTTTTGTTGTTCGGCGAACGTGCTCTGGCTTCTGATTCAGTCATTTAGCTCGGAGTGTGAGGGATTTCTGCCTTTTCTTTGATTAAATAGGAATCGGTGGTGTCTTAATCTTGTTCCCGGTGTGTAATCTCTCTAAAATGCATTATTTGGTGCTGCTGAAGTCACAATGCAGTGCCACAGCGCGATAACGGTGTTGTTTCGGGTTTAGACCTGCATGTAGGTCTTAAATCACGCATTTGATAATGCCCATTCATTTGTATGACCTTAATATTAACAGTCTTGCAAAAAACAACCTAAAACCCACAAGCTGAGTTTATATTTGCAAAGCTGAGTGCAAGTGCTCTACTTCCTGTTGACAACCGTAAACACACTGTACACAACGCAACTCAGTTCATCTGCAAAATGATAGTCAACACTTGTTCATCTACATGCTCCACGACGCCTTCAAGGTTGTTCTTTAAAATTGGCGGGACTCCAAATCCTTCAGCATCCCTCTCCGTGTCACAAACTTTTGATGGATGACGCTACTATTCGTGAGGGTTGTGGCTGTCCGCCCCCCCCACCCCCAAGGCAAGGATAACTGATGGGCAGTGGGTGCTCCCACTCAATACTCGCTGCCCTTGATTAGTATGTCTATTGATTCTGTATCAGTGATTATGTAAAAGATGTACACCCATAATTCATACTGATGAACAGGCTGTATATTCAATATCGGAATTACAGCGTGGGCCTCTTGCACTGGTGGCGCTGGGGGGGCTCGTTCAGCTCGTTCAGTGTCGGAAGTTCTGATGTCGAAGAGGTCTGGCTCTCGAGAAAAAAAAAACAACGTTCTTGAACACGGCGCTTGCCTTGAAACACGTCCTGTGCTGCGTGGGAGTTTAAATTCAGTTATTTATATAGCATCTCATCAGTGTCAGACAAGCTCACATTTTGCTAAGCATATGGGGAATATGAATATAGGAGTGAAAATTCCTGATGTCACCAGAGTAAGCTTTAAAGCCTTGAGGGGGGAACATGAATACCTCATTTAAATGCAAATAAATCCTCTAGACTCCTCTCAGCTGTTGTGATAATGTGGAGTGAGTATATTGACTTAGTTAATGAGGTGTAAATAGCTAATGGGTGTACTCTGGCTTTTACTTTTTATCTGCAGTACACTATCAAGATATCTCTCTTGAGGACCCGCTATAACGTGGCATGACATACTTAGGGTTTACTGTTTACCTCTTTTTGAGACACATAACATCCAGATGCACAAACAGTTAGTGTTTGATGACAGACTGAGATTTTATACTGAATAAAAAAGGCTGATAAATTAAGTACTTTGCTAAGGTTAGGAGATGTTTGTCGTCATGGTTACAATAGTAAATATGTGGTTAAGTTTATGGAACGACCGTGGTTTTAAAAGAAACAACGCTGACTGTCAGTTGGAAATGGGAAACGAACGGCTGTCACCTGTGTTAAAGTCCACCCCGACCTCCTCCCTATGCTGGCTTTGGTCATGTTCTCATAGACCGCTATACAATCGGACTTCTTTTTGCAACCCCCCTGCTGGCCATTGGAAAGAGTGCAGGTTGAAGGCACTTCCGCATTAAACATATTCCGTGGCTCTGAAGGAGCTTTGTCAAGTCTGAGAGAATAAGCCTAATGATGTCATCAGGGTTATGTAGACAAAAAGCCTGCCTTGCAAACTGGTGGAATGAAAGCGTTGGCCCTTTTCTTGGCAGGGAGGGCATAATGCTGCGTTCACAACACATTCAGACATATTTAGCCTATTCAGACCACAGTCTCTCACGTCAGCCTCAGTGCTGTAGTTGGTAAATGGAGTTCACTTATATTGCGCTTTTCAACCTCAGCGGCGCTTTTGCAGATTGGTCTCATCCGCCCATCCACACACCTCGACAACCAACCCGCCCTACCCTGCTCTGCACGACAGTGCTAACCACCATGCTGCCGAGTTGGGGACATTTGTGTGACAACATCTCCCCAACAGCTGGCAGTTTCAGCGAAATAAAAAAAAACAGCTTTAGCTCAAAATCAGTCAGTGGAGTTGATTCAGCTTTTTACATCTGATTTCTCAACTGCTCCAAATATGTAACGCGGGAAAGGTAGCAGTGTTCTCGGAGCAAGTCCCTATCTAAGATATCTCGGCCTCTGCTGCATCGATTGGGTCCATTCTTTTTTATAATCTGTTCGCTCTCAAGAACCCCAGCTTTATGTAAGTACAATACTCACTTACTGGCAAGACACAGAGGTCCCTTTGTGAGGCATAACAAGTCCTCAAAAGGCAAATATGATGATCATTGACCCGTTACTGTGCGACTCCTCGCGAAGATAATGACATCTGGAATGCATTTTAGATTGTCTGTCTGTATTGGAAAGAAATAGTTTGGTTTAGTTCCAGAGACCATAAGACTTGTACATAGCCATGGTATTATTATTATTATTATTATTATTATCTCAAGCAAGAATATTAGTTACCGGTTTATTATGCTTAGCTACAACTAATGCAGTCCAATACAGTCCTGTAATAGATCATGAAGGTTATAATGCTCAGCTTTTATTGAAACGGTTGTAGGTGTTGATTCAACTGCGTGGTCATTTTGGAGGATGTAGTTCGGGGTTCTCCTGAATTGCATTGCGTTAAACTGACAGGCGTTTCTCACATTTCGTCCACCCCACTTCTTCCAGCGAGCGCAGACCAGGTACGCTGTGCAATTCAATAGCACAGTCGACATAAGCATTTATGTATTTAAATGTGATTATATTCTGGAAAAAACTGTACAAACAGAGCTGTGGCACACACACACACACACACACACATACAAAGACACACACACACACACATCCCCTTGAAGACAAAGAGCATCCAGAAAGAATCGCAGGTTCTAATGGAACTCGCAGTCATGGCGGGACAGGCTGGTTGAAGTATGATAAGTTGTGCTGGCATTTGGGAAAGCTCATATGTCTTGGATGTGATCATCGGCCTAATCTGGATCATTGTTTGTAATGCCAGCTCAGGTTTGCAGTAATTCGCGCTAATGGATCTAGAGGGGACACGTTTACTTGTTCTGAGGCTATTAATCATCGTTAGGTTCTTTTGTGTGAGCCCGGTGTGGGAAAAAACACAACTTTATAATTTCTTAGTGGAAATTTTGAAAGGGCAGTCACTGCTGTTTCTTTTATGTGACACGTTTAATGAGACGTCCCTCGCAGGCAGACTGAGTGCTTTCATGCTTTCTTTTGAACTCAGAGTGAACATGTGCACAGCTGCGTGTGTGCGCTTTGGAAAGCATGCCTTTGGTCAAGCCACCCCACGACGTCCGCCCTGCATCTGAAGGCGTTGGCCATACTGCCAAATTGTAACATACAGTATGCTTTTTTGCCGCTCTCCTCGAGCCCCTTTCACAACAATGCTCAATGCTTTCAATTCTTTTGCTCTTTTTTCGCTGTTGTGAGTGGATGTATATGGTGGGGGCCTGGGGGGGTTGGATTTTACCACTATTGCAGCATGCTTTCAGCCCGGGTGAGGCCACGTCCGTGGATGTGGACAGGGACAATCAGTGGCTTTAGTGAAGCACACATCGCCACTTCACAAATCACAACAGCTTTGATCTCAGCCAAAAATAATGCCAAAAAGACTTCTTTTTTTTCTTTTTTTTGGAATAAATTCAGTACCTTAGATGTCTCTTGCTCTTGTCGACTTTGTTCTATAGGCTCATATTTTGGGGAGGCTTGGGTGCTTTTATCTAACCTTCTATCGCGCCTTCAGATGAAAGTAAGTGGTGGGGCCACTCAAAAAAAAAAAGCTTCTGTCGCCAATTCGGAGTGGCCAGATTGTTTCGACAAGTCTCAAAAAATAAAAAAATAAAATAAAGAAAACACAGTGTTTTGTCCATCAATTCAGTGTGTTTGGTTAAAAAAAGACTCCTCCTATTTGTAGCTTTTTTTTACCGTACTTCCAAGAGTGGGAAAAGGACTGACACACAGCCAAAATAATTCACGTAGCTAAAGGTGCAGAGGTGAAGCAGAACATTTCAGCTGCAAGCTCTCATCTATGATCTCTGATGAGCAACGCCCAAGCAGAGATAAACCCAGCTGATAACAGGGAAGTCAATTAGCTGCAACATGAATCACCTCTGAGTGACAGTTAAGAGATAACCAGACAGCCAGCGTTCCTTAAAGAAAATAAAAAGCCGCTGGAAAGTAGCAAATTGTAAAATATGACAAGCTGTAAAAAATAAACGGCCTAATTTAAGCGCGGAGGCCAGATTGAATTCTACACACGTCATAAACCTCCAAGAAAGCATCTTAAATTTAGATCTTCCCCGACATCTTTGCTCTGTCGTTTCCCTTTTTTTTTTTCTTTTTTTTTTAAGCACTTTTATGAGTTGGTCACCATCCTGCCCGTGTTGGCCAACTTTTCCGCAGCCCAGGAAATATAATTCAGAGGGACAGTGATGTACAGAGTGAAAATGGCTGTAGACAGGGAATTTGTCATCCAATCGCTCAGATGCTCAATTATTCTGGTGCGTGTTGTTTTTCCAGTGAGGACCGGGGACAAACAACTTCATAAATCAAATGAGTGCATTTACATGTTATGAGCAGCACTTCTTCTCCCACTTTGACGGCGTGTAAATACTTTTTACTTACTTACTTTAGATACAAGAAACCGGCCTCCTAGTTGAATGACAGCGTGTGGTCGATGTAGGGAGGGCATTATGGCAGCATGTACTTTTATTTATTCTTCAGGTTGGAGCCTTTGAATGACAAATTATGGAGCTTCTGCCCTACTCAAATGTCAGAGTGGGTAGCACTGACGGTTTATCAGTTAAGAGTCGGGGAGCCAGAAGTGACTGTTTACCAGAGTTCAAAATGTGACTTTTGAATTAGTCATTGTAGCCATTAGTCCTTCTCACTGTTTTTTTTTTTTTTGCTTGTTGATTAATAAAAAAAAAAAAAAATGTATTAGCCTGAAGAGGTAAAACTATTGAGTATTATACAAAGGAAACAGGGAAAGATGAGAGATAACTGTGGAAAAAATAAACAAAAATCTGTGTAGGCGTGTATTCAAAATTTTCCTATTATCGGCAAAATATACTCAAACTATCAAACATAAAAGCACTCTTGCAGAATGGTCCCCTTTGTGTTATAACGTTTATATTCTCTTATTGGAGGTTATTACTGAGTAATTAAGGTGTAAACGTCGTAGCCAGTCGAGGCGGAGCTGAATGGAACCAATTGATATGTTATGTGTATATGTCCTATACAATTTCTTTGGTTGTGAACACAGCATTGACACATTATCACGTTTTAAGTTAACGTGGCAAAATTGTTAGCTGCTCATTTACTGATCCGGCAGTTTACGTCTCTCTTTTTTTTTAGCTCTGATTTTGGTCTCCATCGACTCCTGAGGGAAACAGCCGCTAAATGCTCCACCGTGTTCACCAGCTGGTTGCTAACTGTCACACTGTTTTCACACGTGTCGTTTGGTCGTGTGCATTATTAAAATATTGATCAAAATCCCTCACGTTTATAAATGTGGTGAAGTAAAAAGTACAACATTGCCCTGTAGTGGATTTGAAGTATCAAGTTGCTTATAGAGGAAATAACCAGGTGCAACTACCTCAAACTTGCACTTGCAGCACATGAGTAGATGTACTTTAGTTACTTTCCACCAGCGCTCCATTATAGCTGCACTATTTCCCATCCCCATGGTTGAGCACCTCAGGTGTCGTTCAGGCGTTCTCATGCATGTCGTATAGAGGCATTGCAGGTGAGTCGACTGTATGTAACAAAAAAGCCTTGTGTCTTTTCTGTCTTTATAACGTCCATCATCATTATTCTAGTAAAATGATGTTAATGGTTGAGAGAAATTCAACTGGAGGACTTTGAGGACTTTGAATAACAGGTGAGTATATGGCACCACCAGGACCAAGTTCTCAGAGTATTCTGCTACACCAGACTGCTTCCTCAGTAGGTGGCTGTTCTCCCTCCGTCAGTTTATTGTTGGGAGTCCTTCATGGTCACACACCTGCGCTCGCTCTTCACAAACACAAACAGTCCTTGATGAAACCCTCTGCAGCGCGGTGACTCAGTTTCTGTAGCAGCTGGTGGGCGACTGGAGCGCGAACACCGCCCGTTACAACCAGCTCCTGGGGTGCCTCGCCATCACACCGGCATGGCTGCCGCCCCGGCCAGGGCAGAGGCAACCCCGAACCTCTGCCTCGCTCTGTTGTACATTCCCAGCGGGGGACTCATACAAGTGTGTGTTTTGACAACTTGCTTTTAAATGTGGAGTAATCCGCAGTGTCCGCGGCGTGTATACACCGGCAAAAGGCATTTGGGCTGTCCAAGATGCTTTTCTCAGCTCCTGTGCCCTGACTGAGCCGGCGTGCAAACACCCCTGAGGCACAGAGAGGAAAACAAAAGCAAAATCTTGCTGCAGTTTTTTTTTTTTTTTTTTCTCTGCTAACATCTCAATAAATCTACTGTAGTGATACTAAGGGAGGAATTTTGGACAGTATAGATACTGCACCTGCATGATCAATAAATGGCAGTCCCCCTAAAAATGCAGCTACTCTATCCAAACAGATGAATGGATAAATAAATTCCAGGTAATATTATTATAGTGAATTCTTTCAGAAGTGGCATATATAAATGTCTCCATATCGCTTGATAAAGAGTTTTTGCATTCAGTCTTTACATCCCTGACACATTAAAGTGCCAGATCTGGCATCAATCTTTAGAAAAAATATTAGGAGCCGCGTTCTTAATAGGGTTTAAGAGTCTCAAATAGCTATTAGTTAAACAGTGCCCGTGGGTTGAGACGAGATTTATGTTTAAAGAAATAATTAAAGGCGGCTTCTTAATTGACTTGTCCTGCAGCCAATATGACATATATTAACTGACCTTATAGTCCTCTTCATAAATCAGTGAGCCCAATAATTTTACATTAAGATCGCTCGGAGCTGAACTAATCGCTAATCTCATTTGAAAGTGGATCGGTTGCACTCCATGTCCGCACCGCCGCTCGCGCCGACTTGAGAATATGTCGCACATTATAGAGCAAGGTTAATTAAGGTTAACTGATCCAATTTGGACACTATGTGTGGATAAATGTGAGGCCCTATATCACCCCGTCTTCATACATTAATTTACTCTTGTCTATTCTTTTGGTCAAAGCACATTTATTAATGCACTTTTGACATCAAATGCATGGAATAATCAAATGCTACAAATTGTAGTAACTGATTCCTGGTTTCCTGCTATTTCTTTCAAGTATCTGTACATCATTATATTAAATTGCGCTGCTGTTCTCAGATTGAAGCAGTTCCATTAGGGGCATATTTATCCCCCTCCCAGCCGAGTTATCAGTGCAGACATGGAGCCTCCACGTGATGTGTGAATTACATTTGCTGAGCTCTGCCAGGATATACGCCATTAGTGCGTCGGATCGTTGGAAGTGGTTATGTCCCGCTATTGTTTCCATCAATTGTCAAAGGAACATTCGTTCAATTCAACAGTACTTTTGGTGTCAAAACCACGCCAGGGATGGCTTTGTAATGTTCAGTGGCAGTGGGCGTGATGAATGAAAGGTAACCTGATTACCACTGGAGCTATTAAAATCCCTCATGTGTGACCCGCCACAACCCTCTCTGCTTAGCAGCAGGGCTGCAGATTGCTGTTTCGCTCGTATTAGAGGGCGTGTGTCGCTGTTGATTTCAACTCTTTTTTTTTTCCCCACAATGCATTTAGCTCATGCTGGTCTTCCTTTCATTATTTTGGAATATGCAATTACTGCAGCAGGGTACAGTAATAGTCCAGATTTCTTTCATTGCAAATCTTTAGCAGGTGAAAGTACAGTGCTCTGTAACGTGCAATATCCTGTTCAACGGCCTCACTGAATGGGACTTTTAAAACCAAGAACGTAAATTAAAGCACACAAATTATATAAAAACAAGGAAGGAGGCACTACTTGGATATCGAGCCTTTCCATCTTCCTGGGTTTTTTTTTGTTTTGGTTTTCTTTGTTGGCATTTTGCTTTATTTGGCGGGACAGTAGAGGCAAACAAACATAAATGCCATGTTTCCATCACGTTTTCCACATCGTTTGTTTGAGGTTCTGCCGGCGCTTGTTGCGCGCTCTTGTACTGCAGTGACTTTCGTGGCGTCCGACTGGAGAATTAGCGCCACCAGCTGTTCATCTCGACACACCCAGCTCCTGATATTTGCCTAACGGCAGGTGGATGGAAACGTACATTAATGCGCACATTCCTGTGCTGATCCTGTGTGAATATACAGCTTCATTAGGATGGAAATGTCCGAGAATCCACATGATTGGAGTCTCGTTCGATTCCTATAAAATATTTTGTTAAGATTTTCTGAAAATGCTGAAGAGTCCCCTCTGGAAAAGCTTGATGTAGGTTTACTGCTGCGTCATCAAGCTCATTGGAGCTTCTGTAAGGCTGATTATCTTCAGTTTTTATAGTTTTTCCATCAAAATATCCCCAGACCAGTTATTTGTTCATTTTTTTTCACCCAGGTTTTATGTCCACACACACCCACAACTAGTTGTTTCCTGCGCCAAGAAGAAACAACTGCAGTTTACAGTAAACAAGGTCCTCTTGTGACGCTTGGAAAATAATAGAGAGGGAGGAGAAAAACAGGCCGAAAATGCAAGTGGTCAGATTATCAAATCAAATCAGATCAAATGATTAAGCTACATAGTCTTTGGAAATTTCATTTTTAAAATGTTTCACTCATTTTTTTGTATTATTAGAAACAATAAAAAAAACACGCTGTACATATTGTGCATTAAAAGGCGAGGCAACAGTTCTTTTGGTTATTCCGCCGCAAACAAACATAGTAAAAGTCCCAGTTTGGAGGCCTAGACATTTGGAAGACTGATGTCATATGTACAGTCAAATTCATATTTATCTGTACGGTTCCTCAATAAAGCATCCAGCCTTCCAATACCAACTTACAGGGTATTTCACAGCATGGGTTTCCTTGAACATCACATTTAAACAATAATATCAAAATAAAACATATTAAATGCATGTAAATATAACATACAATATGACATAGACTTGCACACTAGTTCTTTTGTTTGTTTTTGGGGCTGTTGTACATTTTGCTTTACTAGCACACTTTTTCAAATCCCTTAGATTCAACTCTTGTCGAAGACACGCTTGAAAAATCAGGGTTTCATCTTTTCAGCGTTCATTCCTTCGACCAGGCGGTGCTGCCTTCCATAGAATTATTTTTCAAAAAAACTTTTAAAACATGTTAAACCGGTTATTGTTGTCTTCCTCCAGCAAAAGTCCCCATTGGGAGCCTTTAATTTGGTTTCTTTCTGATACTTGTGGCAGCATCACAGTGAGCCTTGGATATCCACGATGCACACAGACGCACACAGGGGGTGACTTGGCCCAAGGCAAAGCCAAAGGCTGTTTATCACCCAAAAAAAATCTTCACTCTTGAAAGTGTTCCTCACACTAGCACAGATACAGAGAGGTTACTGGTGTTGCTGTATTTGTGTATAATTTGTTTATGAGGGCGCCGCAGTGGTTCAGTGGTTTGCACTGCTGTCTCGCACACAGTGTGGGTTTGAACCTTGGCCCCTTGGAGTTTAAAAGAACTGTATTTGTCAGGGTTAAGCTTCAGTTTCTTCCCACAGTCCAAAGCAATGTAGGCCAGGAACTGTCTGGTACTGTGTGCGTGTGTGGTGTGCTTATCTGTGCGAGCTCTATAATAAACTGCCAGCCTGTTGTGAGTGTTTCCTGCCGCCTGCTGCACGCTGCTTTATAGGCTCCGTAGGCTGTGACCTTGAATGAGAGTAGGAAGCAAGAACAACAGGAGTGAGAAAAAAAAAAACCAACAAAAAAACAATAATTTGTTCATGACAGCGATTTCATGTGTGCAAGGATCAGATGTATTAGCCTCAGACTTGTGGAGGATGTTTTACTTACTGACGTTTTTTGTTTTTCAGACTTGGAAGACTTCAAGACTCACAGAAGAAGCTCCGTTTCAGTCCGCGAAGGTCAAGGAGTGGTTCTGCTCTGCGGCCCTCCGCCACATTCTGGAGGTAAAGCGATGCATTCTCATTTTTAATGTCCCAGGCACACGCCGATCAACAGGGGCCGACGGACTGAAAAAAACAAAAAGTGAATGATTTTCAGATGTGTGTGTTTTCAGTCTGAAGCTCGTAGTGTTTGGCTGGCCTGGTGCTGTTTAAGATCCAGCTGTTTCAATGGCACCTTTTGACTTGGTAATCAACACCTTGCGTCGGCCACCGTGGGGGACTGAAAGATTTCCAAGTGATTCTTGCGTCGCCGAGGTGTGATCAATCTCGGTTAGGCCGTGGGAAGTGCGACAGCCTCACTGTCAGGAGTCTGTAGCTGCCTCTGCTTTGATTAGAACCTTCTTTTTTCCGCTTCATTTCAATGTCAGCTGAGTTAAACTATTACGTAGCCCTATTTAGTCCTCATTGTTTGCTCTCAAGCTAAAGGCAAACAATGCCCTGGACGGATTATACACGGTATAATAAGGTACAAATGATATTCTAATCTGTTTTCTTGCCTAGAGTGAAATGAGAAGATCAGTCATCTCGTATCTGCACAAAATACTAAATTCGAGCCAGGATTAACTTGTTTTAGACTGGGCAGCTAGCCAGGCTCTGTCAAAAGTCACAGTGAAACGGACGTCAGAGCGTCTTAAGGCTTCTGTAATGTGACATGTTTCTGTGTGAAACGGAATATCTGGGCATCGAATTGTTGCGAGAGGGACTTCAATCCAATCTGGACTGGTAGGACCGACGGTTTGCCCCGTCGGCGTCGTTGGATCAGGAGGCGGAGAGCTGATTCAGTTGAACTCTTTTGGAAAAGTTTTTGCTGGCTGACGTCCAAACACACGCCTCCCACCCATGATATCTCTACTAGGACCCACAAACTAGAGGCCAAGTGTGTTTTATATAAAATGTTTGCTAGTTGCACCAAATCCCATTTTCATATTAGGTACATTTATGTATATGTGAAAACCAAAGTGGTTTTCGGGGGGGTTATGCACTGGACTGTATTTATGCAGAGCCAGTGACTTCCAGCTGGCCTGGCTATCTGTGTCAGTCTTCATGCTAAGCTAGGCTAACGGTCTCCAGGCTCTAGCTTCATCTTAAGCGGACAGACATGAGAGTGGTATTCCAACCTAACTCTCTGCAAGAAAGTGAGGAAGTGTATTTCCCAAACTGTTAAACCAACTAAACTAGTCAAACGCTACAAAGGTAGTTCTGTGCAAACGTGCCGACTATTTTTTTCTTCACCTGCTACGCACTCGGGGAACATGTGGCATGAATCGGACGCGCCGCGTGGCTGGTATGAAGCTAGATTTATGGAGGTAAAACTGTTTTCCAGCACAGTTCTTCATGTTTTCTGTCTAATTGCAGCAGATGTGTCCTTTCGTAGCTTCTTCACGTTCTCTCACTGGAACTGCTAAATGCAGCAGCTGCTTGGATTCTATTCCCCCAACTGACAGCCTAACCTAACAGACATCACTGATTCATGCATCGGCCTGCTGTGGCAAGACTGCTGCTTGCCTGGAATTGATTGTAATTGTTTGGAGCTCGTATCCTTTTGGGGGCTTTACCTGGCGAGAGCTTTGGCAAGCTCAGTGGCAATTCTGAAATTTTAGATTTATCTGCAGGTAGTTCTGCTGACACGCCCGTATTCGATTGTTCTCCGTACTGTGTGCAGTCGCCTTCACCGACTCTTTTCACGTCTATATGAAATCCAATTAAGGTTTGGTTTTTAAGACCAACAGGGAAATAATTCCAACATGTCAGACATCTTCAGGCTCATGAAAAGCCCCCTCAAGACACTTGTCTCCTCACTAATATACAGAGCCAATACAGGCTGTCAATTAGAAGTCCATTTCAGTGACTTACATCTCTCAGCTGTAATAGAAGCTGCTATCATGTCATTCAGCTGGATAAACTAACTTGTCACTTGGATTTTACTGTGGTCCTTCTTGCATTAAGCAGGTGCAGTAAACACGGTGTTTTCATGTGACTTCAGTACCTCATCTCGCCCCAAAGCCCTGACATGTGATGGTCAAAATTTAGCTTTGTTTAATCATGTTTGCCTCCCTGTTTTAGACCCTTTTAAGGAGAATCTGGCTTCACCAAAATCACCATGAAACCATTTACCTGTCAGCACATACTGCCCCGTACTGTACATCAGCACACATATCCAGCTCCAGTTACAGCACATCTCTATCCATGCACACACCAGAAAGAATGAAATAGAAAACAACCGACACCTAAATCAAGATTCAACAGGCTTCCCCACAAATTCTGGCCAGGCTGTTGGCACTGAACACACATTCCTACATACACGCACGCACACACACACACACACACACACACACACACACACACGTGTTCAGCTAAGCTGCTGGTCAGAGCATCAGAGTATTCAAACTGGCAACAATGGAAAGCAATCAATCTGCAGGCAAAGAACTAAGTGTTTTGCCGTTGCAGCTTTTTTTGTTGTTGACCTGATATGTTGCTTTGGTTACATCTAAAAATGGCACTTCGCCCTCTCCACGTCCCGCCCAAACCAAAGCGGCCGCCTTGACGTTTAGGTTGGGATGTCTGTTCACCGGGAGGTTCTGTCGTTGGTCGGTAAATTGATATGTTGAAGTCGTTTTAAATTGAATAGGCCTGGAAAGGAAATGAGTGGCGTGAAATATATTTTAATAAAAGATCGTCCTCCTGAACTGAATTCTGCCTGTCAAAGCTCTCCCTGCGTTGTTTACTGCTTGCAGATGGTAGGCTGCAACCTGTAACTACATGTTACAAATCGATTATACATGTTTTATTCAGTCAACCTGATCATGTTTGTTTCATTTCATTGGTGCTTGTTTGAAATTCGAAATAAAATTGTATTAGTTATTATTGTATTCCTTGTGTATGTACTTTATTATTCATTACTATATTCAGAAATGTCAGGAGCAGGGTGCAGATGCTCCTTTTGTCTTGATTTTTGTAGTTATAGCTTTAATTTTGATTATTAAAGGAACATACCAGTATGTTTGGCATTTTTAGCTCCTTAAAGGATAAAGCTGGTAATATCCATATGTTTTTTGTTTTTTTTTTCTTGTCATCAAATCCTTTGACAGGACCAAAACCAAAAATGAATCGCCTGTGTATCCAAAGCCTGATACGTCCCCCCGCCCCGCGCTGTAGAGCTCCGTTGTTGCCCAAAAACTATTAAAAACACATCAACGTGTCATTCTGGAGCACTGGGTGCAACATTACCCTGAACACACGCACACACACACACACACACGCACACACACAGTAGTTTATTTTGACTCAATCATGTCCTGCCGCTGTAAATACTCAGCAAAGCACCAAATGTGTATTTATCTGCTGCTGAAAATAGTCCCTAATAAATGCGCCATTTGCTCCAGTTTGAGTAACGTGCCACCGCTTTAGGTGATTACTGTGCCTTTTTTGAAAAAATGAAACTAAAGCTGTGTGACCTGTTCTGCAGGGAGGAATGGGCCACAGACAGCACAGGGAAGTCCTGACCGTTTTCAAATGGATGCTGTGCAATTTATTTAAAATTTTTGGATATATTTTTCCCACTCTTTATTCATCACAGTAAAATGTGAAAATCAATGATCAGGCTCTTAAAACCTTTTTTGTGTAACCCATTACAGTGCATCCACTTCATTGGTCTGCATTGCAATTTCAGTTACATCATTTCTATGAGATAGAGCAATGAGGACTTTTCATCTGCATTTCATTGGCAGATCAATTAGATTCAGTTAATTGCTGCAGACTGACATGTTGTGCAGAAATAAATGAAAGCCAAGAGATGTTGGAGGAGTAGAATGAACGCATTTACATGTCTTGAACGCAAGCAGCTTGACGTCTACATGATCTGTTGTGAATGGTTAAAACTTGTCCTCGAAGTGAACAGCTTGAAGTTCATGTATGTATGTTATTAAATTGAATTTCACCGCTTTTATGGTCAGAAACAATTTTATGTATTGGACAATAGTCATAGGCTGTGTGGTGCCTCAGAGAAAATGGTTTTTTTTTTTCATGCTCTACGAGGGGGCAAGGATTCAGGAAGTGGCTCAGTCATCAATCTCAGTTGTGTTATTATTTTATTGCAAATCCGCTTGGCCTGTCAGGACATATGCAGTGGCGTATGTGTTCACATAAAGTCACCGAAACAAGATGACTAATGAGAAGAAAGGCGGAGTACAAGACCCTGATATGAGAGAATGCGGCCCAGGACGTGAGGGAGATATGAAAATCTGCAGGCAGCCTGAAAGGGAATGAAAAGCGGTGATGATGATAATGGCGTACAATTTTATATTCATGAAATGTGTTTTTTTTTTTTCTTGGCTCTGAGGGCTATTTGACCCTGGGGAAGAAGACTAACAATTTACAATTGATCAAAATAAAAGTTTGTGTTGCGTAAGTTTGTTTGTGTCGGTGACACCGTCCTGATGCGGGTGGCGGTGACATTACGTGGGTCCTATTCGGGAGCCAATTTCCCTGCTTCTGAATAGAGAGAATATTGGACAGTTTCGTGTTGCATCAGGTTGCTCTGAGCAGGTATAAGAAAACCAATGAGCCCTGCCCCGAACCCTGAATAGCTAACTATGTCTGGGAAAAAAAATACAACATGAAAAAAACATGATACATCCATGATTCAGTGCTTGTGGCGCTTCATTGCATGATTAAACGTCATTCATCTGCAGTCACACTTCATGGCATTCCTTTGCCATAGAGAGGATGTGTCTCTGTGTGGCATCAGCCACCTGACAGCCAATAACAAGACAGTAATGACTGTCAGACCACCTAGGCCACCTTCCCTCCCTCACGAGGACCTCATTGCATTTTAATGAAACTCTGCATGTGGGTGGCACGTTCGAGGAAAACCGCTGCACATTCCTATTCAGCACCATATGTGTTGCAGACCTTCCCATAGTGGGGACCCTCGGCATACGCCCAAGGCTCTGGTGGGTCTCCACCTGCCAGAGGGGCTCTCAGAGGACGCATTATGCATGGCAGACAGCTGTCCTGCCCCGCTGTACGCAGCCCGGGCTCGGCCATGCAGAAAGACGCGTTCGGACAGAAGAAAGAGCATGGGAAATGGGTGTGGACGGTGATGGAAAGAGAGCATTTCGAGGGGAATATGGAAGTGTGTGTTAGCGTGCTGCTGGTGGGAGAGCACACATCTGCTGCATAACCCAGAACTAGCCGTCCCACGGTGTGCTCAGCGAGCGTGTGCCTGGGTATCATTCGGTCAGTTAGTCTATATGTGTCACTGTGCGGTATCTACACTATACATTAACAAGAAAGAGACTTTTAATAACCACTTGGTACGCAACATGGGTAGTAAATTAAAGGGAAAACCAACACAGTGGCTTCTTGGGTAAAGCTACAACCGTGTGCTTGTACATGATACATTAAGATGAATGTGGTTCAAGTCATAGCTGTAAATACAGTACTGATAACAGAGAAATGTCATAGGAATACATGCCTTTGTTTATGACGGGAATATTTTTAATATCATAGCACCATTAGCAAGAGGAATCCACATATATAAGCTGACTGTGGAGCACTAAACGCTTTCAGGCGTGTTCTGACGGGCCTGAAGGAGATAAAGTGAGCAAACTAGTGCTCCAGATTTATTTATTTATTTTTTTTAATAATTCAGCACTCGTTGATAGTGTTTACAAACTGCATATTAACATGTTTTTCTTACCACCGTTTTCTCATGCAGTCCTGCTAAATAATGTAACGCAGCCACTGCTTTCATACACATAATCAATAACGATCAGCCACGTAATGAAATGAGATACCAAAACACTATGAGACACATCTCCTCTTTTTTTAAGACGATGGCGCGAGCTGAGTGTTTGTTTGTCTCGTGTGTGTGTGTGTGTGTGTGTGCCGTGTGGGCTCTGTCGGTGCCTTCAAGGGGGGCTCGAGTTCATGGAGTTCACGGAGAGGCTCGCGCAGACGCGGGATTCACAACTTCTGATGTTTTGAGTTCAGTATTTAAAGATCTCCACGTAATTCCTAAACATAACGTGGAAAGCAAAACAAATACAAAATCGATCACAATTTATTTTAAAAAAGAAAAAACGATTCAACGCTCATTCTCGGCGCAACAGTGTTCAAAACGACTCAAACCACTTGAACGGCCTGTCAGACACAATGTTTGTGAGACCCTCTTGAAGGCACCACAGTTTGATGGACATGGACATGTTTACTTCAGTGGTATTTGCTGATGATACTGTACATGACTCATATTTTCCATCAGGGATTATTCTGCTCTTAATCTGATTAGCAGACGACACATTTCACAATCTCCATGAGTAATCTCCCTTCACAATCCCATATTCTGTCATATTTCCCCCGTCTCTCCATCTGTCTGGGGTTCTTTGGCTCTCTGAAATAATATCGCATGTAACTGTCACACCATCCAATGCCGAGCTCACGGAGCCCTTTTTTCTCCCAAACCCCTTACAGCTTTGACATAATGTGACTCAGTTACCTTGCAGTGAAGAGAAGCCTCGGTGACAAGCAGCCAACAACATGACAGCAGCATGAAATGGGATATAGTGTATTTTAAGGCGGTGACACTGATTGGACTTTCTAATCACGTACGAAAAGGTCACGGAGGAGTCTGAGTGTAGCGCGCGCACATTTCCCAGAAGACATGTGTGAGTGACATGCTTCCTAAATCTCTGTCTAAGCTCCTTAAAGTTTACAGTACACAGAGCTGTTGTTATTGTTGCATTTGAGGAGTCTGTGTGTGTGTGTGTGTGGGGTATGAAAGTCAAAAAGACAGGGAGAAGCAGAGGATGTGGAGCACGCTGTGGGTTCACATGTATATATGTTAGGTCGATTCCGCAGTGCGTGTGAAGAGCTAAATGCAGACGTTCCGCTTTCCTTTTCTTCATGGCTGACGGTGTGTAAGCACCTCCACCCTCTCTGCCAGGCTGCAGTCACACGTCATGTCCCCGGGCTCCCCGGTTGCCGCCACATAAACACAAGTCCCTCGGTGCCCCGCGGGGATTTCATCCCAGAAGAAATGCGCTGTCACCTGCTGCGCAAGGGGAAAACAACAATTGTCGAAAACATGACAGCTCCGTCCACAGCTCCCAGCTTGTTTAGCAGAGCACTGGACCGGAGTTTTAAAGTTGAACCCGTAACGCCTCGTAGCTGGCCAGCCTTTACTGTACCTTTAGCTGTATTACTGCATCTACTGGGGCATAGAGTTCAGATCAATTAGCAGGGTTGTTTACTACTCTCAGACTGTGTGAGCTTAAACGGTGGATGCCTGATATCCCGGTTAATAAAGCGGTTTAGTATTTTCAGGTGAAACATCCTCCAGCACAACTGATAAACTGTGATAAAACAGTCGTGTCAATGTTATTATTTACATTATCAATGTATCTACACAGTTTTTCCTTGATTCATTGTTTAAATCTATGAAATGTAAGACATGGGGAAAAACAGTCACAATTTCCCAAGATACCAAAGTGTCAGATGTCTTGTTTTATCTGTACGACAGTCCAAAAGCCAAAGATAGTCACTTTACAATGATGCTGATGATGATGAAGCTGGAATTTGTTGACATTTTTTGGCCATCGATTAATCAAATAGCAGCCAATCGTTGCAACTCCAGTTTTGATTTAATGACCATTCAGCACCAAAACAAAAGCAAAATGGCCTGCATCTCTCCGAAGGAGTAAAACTGCATATGTGAAAATGTTTCACAAGCTTGTTTGTTTTGTGGGTGGATCCAGAGGGAGCTGCGCGAAGCCAGATACATTTCCTCAAGTGATGTCACTTGAGGCAGCGTTGGTTGGGGCCGAAGACCACGAGTTTGAAACATAACAACATAGCGCACCCGAATCTCGTACCGAGCTGTTGGTGGTCGAGTTGCATTGTGGGTAATGTAGGCACCAGGTTTTGAGAAGGAAGAAGAATATGTGGAGTCGAAAAATGCTATCCGTGGTTCTGCTGCATCGATTATGATAATGCCGCAGTAGTGCAATGCTAAATCGGTGGAGTGCTCTTTTAAGAAATAATGACGTTGGCTCTTATTATTAATGTTTTCCTCTTGGTGGAATACGGCCACTGGCTTAGTTAGCTGTATCACTGTAACCAGTTGTCTCATGAGCGCGGGACCATTGGAGGATTCATGTTGTCCCGTACGTCCCAGTGCGCTCACTTTCACCTGTTGAAAGAATGATGCAAGCCAGAGCCAGCAGTAGAGCTGCATCACACGGCATGTTGCAATCTCGGTCCTCCTCTTCAGGGAGCAGAAGCTATAGTCAACATTTGGATGTCTCAGAGGCACGTGACTCTGTTGTGTTCTTTGGGATCTATTTTAAAGTGCAATTTATTTTTACATGCAAGCCAAGTTTGATGGTTAATTCAATGTGATTACAAAATATTCCACATTATTTACGTTTGATCATATATACTGTATTTCTTTGTTTTTTTTTCTTTTTCAAAATGCTGTTGCGGGATTTGAATATCCTGTCGTATTAATGACCAAGTGTGTGTAATGACTTACAACACACACACACACACACACACACACACACACACACACACACTGTATCACCTACCACACTCGCCATAACACATGGCACAGATACTTCACCTGTCATATACTACCTCATTATTTATTCTTTTAAATGTCAGTGCAATACATACATATATATATATATATATATATATATACATATACATTGCTACTGTGTATATTTTTTACTTTTATTTTTCACTTCAGTATTGTAAATGTGTATATTTTTATTTTTTTATTTCTTATTTTTTTTTACATCTTGTCTGTGTACATACTCTCATTTCTAAATTTATGCTACTTTCTACTCTTGAATGGGAGCACCGGTACTGTACGATTTCCCCCCGGGGATCAATGAAGTATTTCTGATTCTGATTCTGATTCTGATTTGAGAGACACAGCCCGAGGTGAGTACATGAGGAGGGATATGTAAGAATAAGCAAACCAGGCCAGTCACACCTTCAGTTACCTCCATGACGAATAAATCAAAAACACAGGGCATGTGTGTCCCACCTCCTCTGCTACTCACTGGCACATATATGCAGACACATACTGTACATAAATGCACAGTCACCTACACAGTGATTAGAAAGTCTTTAATACAATGTAAAGCTAGAGTTTTTAATTTCTGGGTTCAACTAAAGTATTTCTTATTTGGGTGACATGAATGTGGTCGCTGGAGGACAAATATTAAACGTTATTGTTGGAGTCAACCCAGTATAACAGTTTGGATGGGTTTATTTTGTAGCATCCCAAAGGTAGGCGTGAAGGGAAACCTCCCAGCATGCATCGCTGACCTGCTCCGTCATCAATCCAAGAGTTGGCGGTTAAAAACCCTGACTCTTTCTATTGTCCTCAGTCAGGACATTGAACCTCAAAGTCAATGTCTCACATCCTCTCCATGACGTACTGGTCAGGCAAAAGAGCACCTTCAGTGGGAGAATCATTCCTCCCAAATGCACAAAAGAGCGCCACAGGAGATCATTCCTGCCTGTGGCCATCAAACTGTTCAACTCCTCCCTCTGAGTGTCACTGACACTGACTGAAAATCTGGACCTGCCTCTACGTATACTACCTCACTATTATTTATTCTTTAAATGTCATATGCATTACATATATAGTCACACACAATAGTGCAATACATACATATATTTATATATACATACATATACATTGCTACTCTATATATTTTTTACTTTTACTTTTCACTTAAATGTTGTAAATGTGTATATTTCTATTTTCTATTTCTTATTTTTTATATTTTGTACATACTTTTAGTTCTAAATTCATGCTACTTTCTACTCTTGAATGGGAGCACAGGTACTGTACAATTTCCCCCCCCGGGATCAATAAAGTATTTATGATTCTGATTCTGATTCTGAAATTGCTCTTTCAGATGAGCAGTTACAGGTTGAATAAACAGTTTGCCCTGCCTCCGAAAACCCTGTTTTAGTCACATGAATTTGATTATGTTGATTCAACTTGACAATATTTAGAAATATATAATAAAATATTACCTCTTTCGTCTTTTTTAACTTGAGTCAAGGCTACTTTGTTTTCAGTTTATTGCGATGGCACACTTTTATTAATAGAAGTTGTTCATTGCAACAATCGGTGCAGTCTATGTGTTGCTATCAACCGTTCCATGAGGGTTTGGGGGTGGGTCTGTTTTGGATCAAACACTGGATTTACAGCAACCAGAACATTAATAACTTTGCATAAACTGTCTGACCACAGCGGTCAACCCTTAAGGCATTGACTATTTGCACAAAGTGATCAGCTATCAACAACTTGAATCTAAAAATAGCAGAGGTGCTGGCCCCCGGATACACTCTGAACTCAGCGGGAACGGTTGCGGGTCTCAGTGCCTTCAGAGATCCTACCTGCTCTTACAGTCGGCCGTGGAGAGACAGGAAGAAGAAGCCTGAGTGCAGATCAGGCATGACACACCCTGCCAGTCCAGATCAGAGCACAAAGGCAGAGCGGGGGGGGGGGCGGGGGCTGCCTCCACGCTGCATCCACACACTCACTCTCCGTCTGACAGGCGAATGTCAGAGCATGCCAGGAATATATGGTAATTACTGTCTGCTAAGTCCAAGGAAAGGGGAATGGATTAACTCAACCTGGTTGCGACGCGAGTTGTGGTTTTTTTTGTGTGTGGTTTTTTTTCAAACCAAGCTGCCTTCGAAATGTGTGTTTCTCCCAAATGTGCAGTCCAGTTACCCTCCTTGTCTGTCACTGTGGATCAGAGGCAGCAAGAGTAGCTGAGAGGCTGTCAGTTTCTGTCTTTTTCAAAGCCAAACGCATTAATGGGCTGCCAGTGTGACCCAGCCGCACTCTTTGTACTACACGATTACTGTGTTTAGTTGTGGACCTAATGCTGCTGACCTCTATTTTCTAATGGGGAGAAACCTTTAAGCGGGCACTCAAGACTGAAATCACTTGTGTGCGTCTCCACTGAGAGTAGATTTCTTTTTTTCTCCTCGTGTGTGTGTTGTCCCTGTTTTTGCTCCCACCCGAGGCTCTGAGAACACAGAGCATGTGCATCCTGTCCGGTCCTGTAAAAGAAACAGTAGGAGAGAGGATTCTTGGAGCCTGAAGCAGATATGGGAGTACTGCACTCAGTTACACAATGCGGGATGACAGTAGTTTAACCGAGGAGGGGCTTTTGCAGTCTTTTTTCTGTTTGTTTGCTTCTGCGCAAAGAGGCGGCCTTTCAAAGATGCTCTAAATCAGTGGATGTGTAGATTGTAATCGGACCAAATTGTCAGTTTGTTTTCTCAGTTTGACTTTGGGACTTTTCTCGTGTGGAGTCTGTGGCCATGTTGCTTGGCTGCTTGAGCACTCCTCTCCATGGCTCTGGAAGTATTTTAGAAAGAAGTAGCTCATGTTGTACCAGATCAGCGTGTTTTACCCTGCTTGACACTACACAGCGACCCCTCCTCCTCATGAATCTAATACAGCGCTGCTGACGTCTGTAATCAGAGAATTACTCAGCCTGGGAAAGGACCAGTGTGCACCGTTTTGTTGTAAATGTGTGCATTTTGCAGCATGTCCACATCCCACTGCTTCGTAATTGGGTGATGAAAAATGCATCTTGTTGTCACAGTGTGCTCTTACATGTATTATTAAAATCAAATGATGAGGCAGCTGATGCTGATAATATATTAGGATGCCAAAGCATCCTCATGTAACAGTAAAACCGCAGACATCCTGTTGTATTGACAGATGGCAGCTTTGTTTGTTGGCAAATTCTCTTTTTTTGTTGTTGTTCTTCCTTGTCATAAATATTGTCTGAGTCCAAATGAATATGTATTGCTTTTAGCTGTAGGGGCAGACCCCCCCAGGGATGCTGTCAGTGGCTGGCTTTGCTCTGGGGCTACAGCAGGAGGAAGAGAAGCAGGCCAGGGCCTGTACTGTGTAGAAATTAATCACATTACAGGAAAAGAAAAGAACACATGGCTGTCTGTTTTTTTGTTTTTTTGTTTTTTTTTAACTGCTGCCTGACGTCACTGACTGTAACAGATAAATGAGGCCTGCCGGTCGAAGCAGTCGCAATCATTCACTCCGCTTGCTCCACTTTACAGTTGCTCAGCTCCATGTCACCTGTTGCATTCTGTTCATCCACCTCACATCACCTGTTAGTGGGAGATACGGTGCACATGCTCATGTTTTTCGTGGTTTTCGCGCTCTCCTCGAACGGAAGTCTTCATTGGATGAAGCCGCCGTACACAACTTAGATAACAACAGTGAGGTAATGGCAATGTGTACAAATTGATGATTAAGTATAAGAATAAGTACATAGTGAAATGAAAAAAGGGGCTTATGATAGACGTGGGTATATACCAGACAGGGAGGGTCTGATATAAGATTCTTGCATTGTGGGAAATGTAGGATTTAGCATTTTAAGGGATGTAACCATATGTTTGGGACTAATAATCAGGATATCTCGGCCTCTCCTGCATCACTTCTTCCTTCATTTTAAATCTCTCTCCATCCTGGAAGTGCTATGCCAAATTCCCTCAAAATAGTACTTTCCACCTCTGCTCCTTTGGTGTGTATTGATTTGATTTATGCACCAGCTAACACATATAGTAGAGGCTTGTAGTGGTATTAATGTTGGTTGTTTGCCTGCTGGCAGTTTGCTCAGTTTAACTGAGCTGTAGTCGGTATGTTAGATATACTTGGCTACCTACGACCACTGCATTAACTCCAGGTTCATGTTGGTAAACTTTTGTCAACTTTCTATGCATTCATTCATTTTTGTCTTTGTTTAGTGATACTGGGATAAGTTTGACTCAATTTAACAAAGTGTAACGCTGCCAGAGCACAAAAACACAGGGGTTTTTAAAAGTTTCTTATTATTTTCCATAATAAGAGTTGCATTTGAACTATTTTTATTTTTTTATTTTAACGTAATGAAACTACCTGCTCATACTGAAGGGTAGCATTTGGGCTGACAGTTTACACAAAACTGGATGTGTGTCCGTCCACAGGTGCCCCAAGCGGATAGAGTCTTTTCCTTTCCTTGCTGTCATGAAGGATGATAGACCTACTTTGGGATTACTGCCCACCATCTTCGCCTTGGTGCTCCCATCTGTACATTACCACAAATCAGTCTGGGCATGATCTCAGCTGTGCAAGAAGACAAGGCGTGTTTGACTTGCACGTCTTGTTCAGCCTTTGAATATTCAGCGAGGCTCTGCCCTTTGAAGCTGCTCCTAGGTCTGCTTTTGTGAGTGACGCAGCTTCATTCATTGTGACTTATGCAAAGTGATCTTTAACCTGGAGGGAAACCACAAAGAACACTTCAGGGACTTCTGAAAATGTCTCTCCAATGGAGCATGTTTTGGAAGTAACAAGGATTTTTTTGGACAGAGCAAAAGAAGCCATAGACTCTAGTAGGTAGACAGAACGTTAGTCTAAAACAACTGAAATTGTTCATTTGAGCTCATGTGCTGCTGTCGTCATAATACAAATAAGGCTGGTTTCCTGTTACCATGGCAGTGATTGTAATGCTCTCTCCTGGGGCAGCTGGATTTCGCCTACATTTTGCCTTGGAGATGCCCTGTTTTTATACCAGGGAGCATTGTGTAACCCATAAAATCAATGCCCTGGATGATTTTGTGAAGTCTGTTTGGCCAGCTGTGTGAGATATCTCATTATGCTTTGCGCTCTCTGTGGCATTGTGCAGCTCATGTTGTGCCATGCAGTCATATGGGCTTTAAACATAGAACGAGAGCAGGTGCAGCCGTCGTCCAAAAGCACTGGAGAGGAAACAAACACAAACAGCGTGCCTTATCCTGCCTTGAAGTGCCCCTCGTCCCCGCGGACCTCTGCTGTGCCATCGCTCTGTGCTCAGGTCCATACACTCAGCAGCCAAACCCTACCCCAAAGCCCCAAATGGTGCTGATCGGAAGCCTCCGCTGCCTCCGCAGTGCAGAGCCTGCTACCTTTCAGCCAGCGGGAGTACGGGATCATGCTGTGATAAATGGCCAAGCAGCTACGGGAGGCGAGGGGAAGGGTTCCTCCAAGACTGTTTTGTTTAATTGCTCGTCCGCTAACAAGTGGTAGGGTTTGATTAAGCTCGGCAGGAAAATGGCGCGCGCCTGCCAGTCGGACTGGCTGCGAGACTCCAGAGCGGCAGGCTGCGTCACGTCGTTCAGATTTGATGAGTTGACATCAATAATGTGAAGGACTCATCCGGGAGTGGACTCTCAGCCAGCCTGGCCCTTAGAGGTCTGTCACTGATATACTGTATCCAATTCAATCAACACTGCTACTGAAAGATAAATGGAGGCATGGATTATATATGTCGCCATATATTCACATTATGTGACAAACATGCAGTGTTTCTTTCTCACCTCACATATGTGGAGCACATGCTGTGTTTGCATTCTGAAATACGCTCTTTTACTGAAATTGCAGGACACCAGGTTGTAAAAATGAGGTTCGATCTCATTCAGATGCCATAGACTGCTGTTCAGTCACTTCTGCATCTCTGCAGAGATGATATAATAATGATGGTGCTAGAGCTGCGAATGTGACAATGATGTGGTGTTTTAAAGCTGGTTTTATGAATTCTCTATTAATTATGTTGTGCTCTTAAAAACCCCCATTGTTCACGTTTTGCTGATTATTTGTTTCAGTTTAAACGCTGGCTCACACTGAAGTGGATTATTTACCAGGTTAATGGAGTCCCTTTCATCTGCTGTAACTGGCAGTCATTAATTATTATTACATAGTAATTACACAATTGTTACTCATTTATTACATCCCCAATAATTGGCCATTGATTTTTGTCATTTTTGTTCTCTTAAAAGCATCTCATGACGGTCACACTGGGAGTCTAATCAACCAGATGGGCGAACTGCAAGTGTTCTGTCATAATAGGGTTCTTAGCGAAGTGGATGAGCATTCAAATGAGCCGAATTAGCCGTAGTTTCACACCTTTTCGGGAATCATTCACAGGATTGTGTAGAAGAAACCACCACCGACGTCGTGTACACGTGACCGTTAACTCACAGTGAGGATTTTGAGATGATGAGAGAGAGAGAAAGACGTACAGAAAGAGAAGTGCTTGGGTACATGGATGCTCAAAATGTGCGCTTCACTTTGAAATGCTCCAACACAATGACGTGTCATTGGGGAAAGGCTGACATTTAAACTCCAGCAATGTTTCATTGATTTTAGCAGTCTGACAGGTACTTGCCAAGATGATGCCACACTTCCTGTTAGTGATAAGTTGCACCTTTGGCTGACAGTTGAGATGTCATTTTTTTTTTTGTTTTAAAAATGCTGGCTCATAAATACAAAACATTTTGCATCATAACTGTGATTGTGACAGCCCGTCTGTACAGCTCCTGCCAAGACAAATGGGGCCTGTTAAGAGAAGTAGAATCACTAGTGCGTCAAATAAGCAATTCTGAATCAACCAGGGATAATGATTCTGAGTTTGAGTGTTTTCCATCCCCCTTTATAGATCATATGCTATCTGCTCAAGAGCGCCAGGTCGTCATGCACGCTTATAACATGAAATGGATATTAATGTTTTGCGATTTACATAATGGTAAAAATCAAGGAACTAATAAGGAACAAATCAGGAACTAATATCCACCGGCACTTCCTGAATAATTCTGTTTAAAAAAGGATTAGCTAGCAGATAATGATAGGTTAAATCAGTTTAATGGGCAGTATACAGAGTATGTTTTTCTGCCTGAAGTGGGGTGGTGCATCATACTGAGTTGTTACGAGTGGCGCGTTACTTCGTCTTGACTACCTTACCAATATTTGCAGTACAAAACTAAAACAGAATTTGCCTTTCAAAAAATAAATGCAAGTTAAGTTAAGAAGAATTGACAGCACAAAAACTCATCTCTCCAGCTGGAACAAATTAATATTCCATCTGATGCAAAATAAGTAAGTTTCTTAATTTGTTTCTGTTTTATAAAACAAATAAAGATGGCAGCAGGAAGTGGTCAGGTGATTTTTTTTGTTTTTGTATCACAAGGAAAATATAAATACATGAACCTGATAATAACAAAAAGTTTGACTTTTAGCTCAGCACTAAATAAATCCACTTGCACGCACAAATCTTGAAATGTGCACTAATGCTTTTGAACCATTTAACAACACAACAGTAAAGTTGGGCTTCCTCACTGCGGACATTTTGACTTTAAACAAATTAATAATAAAATAGTGCATTCCATGTAGGCTAGGTGTGCCTGCTCCAGGGCCCTCATGCCTGCCAGCTCACTGAAATGGCTTCGTAGGACACCTAAATGGAGCGGAGCCATCATTAATGTTATGAGATGCGCCTGGACACTATTGCAGTCCGTAACATTACAATATATTGGTGTTATCTTTTAACTTCCTGGGTGCTGCTCCCCCAGACATTAGCAAACCTAAATAACGAATGAAAAGCAAAAGGCGATGTCATTTGTGAGATATAACCAGCTATAGCTCACCAGTTGCCGCAATGACACGCTAACTATATATATCAGTTTACCCGTGGGCTGGATAGCATGATAATGATAACGATATTACGTGAAAATATTCATGTTGATGTGCTCTCAATGTATTTATTTATTGTTATAAATAAATGGTTATTTTACTGTTGCGAATGCTGGCTAATTGTCAGTTGGTTACCATGATAACACTGGTGTAATGTCACAAAAGGGGGACACAAAAATGGCAATTGTTATTCATTAAAAAGCAATTAGGTCCATTATTTTGTACTTTTACCTACTCAAGATTGCATGTACTGTACCTTGTTGTAAAGTTGCCTTTTGTTGTTGCGGTCTTTGTGAGAATCTCTGCTGACTCTAGATGGCCGTGCGGGGAACTGTAATTAGTCATGACAACACAAACCCCAGTGTCTCCCGACTCCCTGGTTGAGCATGCAGACCTCATCCTCATTTGAAGTGAATCCAGATAATTACATTCGTTTGTAACCTCTCACAGATCCTGTCATCAATTTTCACCTTAGCGTGATATAACTTTGTCACCATTTTTGCGATCCTCAGGGGGTCGAAAATGTATCACCACCACAACCAAAGTGTCCCAGTTCCCTCCACCCTGTCTCGTGAAAGTCATTTAAAGTGAGAATTTATCTTCTTCTTCTTCTTCTTCTTCTTCATCCACAGATCTCGTATTTTCCTGGATCTTTAATGAGTACCCGACGTTTGTGAAGCAGGACACTCGGCGCTTCATCTCGCAGGAGACGGGGAATCTGTACATCGCCAAAGTGGAGCCCTCAGATGTTGGCAATTACACCTGTGTGGTGACCAACACCGTCACAAAGACCCGGGTCCAGGGTCCACCCACTCCGCTGGTGCTCCGCAGTGATGGTGAGCCCCGGTTTTGAACGCACTAAACATGCAAACATTAAAGACCGCAACACAAAAGGCAGCTGGCTTGTTAGCTAAGACGTTTGTTGTGGTTGACTTCGCAGCATATCACACTGTTTTTGGTATGGACCTTCAATGTGGAGGAAAACGTGGCCTCTTAATTGTAGCGAGTTGGCCAAATCAAATCCGTGGTTTTCCAGATGATTTCTCTTTTTTTCTAAATGTGGATGTTACACTGTGTATTTACTCCATTAGACCTCCATATTTGGTTACAGGGAGATTTGTGCAATTTCTATACAGGATTTTTACATCCAGTGAGAATGCGCAGTTCTGTTGTAGCTTAACTTCTTTGGAGTAACAAAGTAATGCTTATTCCAATGTTGACGGATTGATTCACAAAGTTGTCACAAACATATGAATTTGTAATATTTTATGCTTGTTTACACATTTTCTGATGTATACATTATATTTTGTAGGTGGCTGTCCTATAACACAAAATAATCACACTCCACAAAGGCATTCCCACATCAGTCTCCATGCTGTGTGTTGTTCTGATAATCACATGGCTCACCATGCATTACACATTGAACCTTTTGTGCAAATAAAAATGTCCTCTTGCCTCTGTCATCAAGTCTTTGGATGGTGTTTTCCTTCGATTTTTCCATCATGCTTAATTTAGTATTTAAAAATCAGCAGCTCCTCCTTTCTGTGCTGGGATCAGACGGTTGATTTGACACAGCGGTGCTGACCGGCCCTGGTCTTGATAAATAAACAGCCACATTTGCTTTGTTGGTTGGTACCTGAAAGTGGGACAAGTGGTTTTAAGGAATACAAATGAAATTCAAAGGTTAATTACCTCTTTCTTTGCTAATTTCAGCATGTCCTTTGAGCATGTGGATCTGATGCATTAGGCTGGCCTTATCAAGGCACTCCAGAGGAAAGGTCATCGTCAGCAAGTAATCTAATCGGAGGCCTCCGTCCCAGAAGCGTGCCCCTTACCATATCTAATGTAATGCAGTACAAGAAATATGAAGCTAAATGTTATTTTCACTGGAAATGTCTTTTTATGACATTTATGTGGGGGGTTTTTGTCTTCCAGTTCATTACAGCTGATCTGGTGCAATTAAAAAAGAACCTCCCAAGAGTGAACAATACCTCTTGTCAGGCATTGTTTTTGGTTAGTATTAGTGGTAAGGCTTTATTAGGCCCATTTAGGCCCAATTTTCATGAGGATTGCTTAAAATTGGTTGTTAAAGAATTGTGACCCAGGCATGCACGGGGTGCACGGGATGGAACATTTTACATTTGAACAATAGCAATTTGAATCATTTCTTTAATTTAGATTAAGAATAAATGGTCATTCCGTTGTGTCCTGTGGAAATGAATTCAGAAGTTTCTTACTTCTCTACGTGTTGGATGAGAGACAGAATTGCGAATAGCTTGCGTGATTTGAGAGACCGTTTTCTTTTTTTTCTTTTTTCAAGCAATTGCCGATCACTTTCCTCCCCTGCCTCTTTCCCTTCCCTTTTCATTACGCCTTTATTTCACAGAGGCGTCGGGTCCAGCAGCAAAAAAACAAACAAAAAAAAAGACCAGATCAGCCCTACCTCACAGTCGCGGGGGCTCAGACAGTCTGGCACATTGAACAGGTGTCCCCCCACAAAAGGTTATGGTATGAGACAATTACCCGTCCACTTCCACCTGTCTGCTTAAAATGGGCGATAGCGCTGTGGTTACATTCCGGTATGAGACGGTTGTGATAAGGATCTGAATTAGCTTTCACAGTCACTCAGGGAGCCCTCCTGATAACACATGCCGCACCAAATCAACGAGATGAAATTGGCCTGTTTCCTCCGTCTCAAAAGCTATTTGTGCAACACAGCCCTGAATTACAGCGATGGTGAAAACCTATTGTTACACGGGTGGATGAGAGTGGCTTAAAAATGCCTCGGTGTGTACCCAGAATTGGCACAGCTAGAAGAAATGAGACTACACCCAATTACAAATTCATTGATATATTTAACTTTAGTGTCTTTTAAGGGGAAGAAAGAAAGAAAGAAAGAAAAAAAAGTGCATTTCCAACGACGTCAGACACTCCAGTCTTGATTTATGAATAAGTCTCTCCCAAAGCTGGAACACCAGAGAGCCCACATTCCCGTCCTCTCCTTTATCCAGAGGTTTTTAGCATGCACAGCAGCAATATTATAATCCACCAGAGCTGCTTCACTGACAGTGAATGGGATGCTTTGTAGACACAGTGGCGGCACCCAGGGGGATTTTATGGGCCCATTTTCTGGTTCATAGCTGTTAGCACTACAACAAGATGAAACTCATCTGGATGTAAAAGCTCAAACTGTCTATGAATTCTCAAAGTTTTGTTTTGGTTCCCCCCTCCATTCAACATCAGTGTGTTGCGTGTCCACTGAAAAGCTGTGTTTTGGCTTCTTTTTCTCATTATTTTCAATGGGCGAGCCCTCTGTGACAGCGCAGAGAGCAGGGCGCGCTTCTGCTGCTCAGATCGCAGCAGCGTTTGGAAGCCGAAAAACATCTCAGCTTATAGTCAAAAGAGGGCTTTGCTTGAAAAGGGCTTTCAGTAGCTGTGTAGCAACAGCACAAGCCACAACTTGTGTTTTTTAGAGTTGTTTAGCTTGAGTTGGAAATCAAAAAAGCAACTTTTTTCTTCTTTTTTTTTTTTTTTTTGCTTTTTGCACTAACTCCCATTTGGATTTCTCTTTCAGGTGTGATGGGTGAATACGAGCCAAAGATTGAAGTTCAGTTTCCAGAGGTTGTTCACGTTGCCAAAGGATCCACTGTAAAGCTGGAATGCTTCGCTCTGGGAAAGTAAGCCCTCTCTTATTATATTTTTTTCATGTGTTTCACCGCTTTTCTGCAACCCTCGTGTGTTTCAAGCTAGGCTGCACATCTAAGAAATCAGAGGGCACATCTAAATCTTCAGTTAAAATACAACAGTTTTACATTCACCAGGGAACCAAACCTTTATAAGGCCCCCAAACTGTCCTTATGAGTATTATTGTGGAGTGGCCATGGAATAGCTACATTTATGGTGTAAAACAGCTGAATTTGACCCTTAAAAGACCAAACAAAGGCCCTAAAAGTTGCGCTCATCAGCATGCTCTTGCATTAAATGTGCCATAAAATGATTTAAGGTTAACTGGAGCACAGTATCCCTACTCTTGCAAATGTAAGCGACATCTGAGACATTAAATCCAAATATTTAAGGGGCTGTGAGTTAATATTAGGTTATATGTGTTCAGATAGTGGGAAATTTGAGGCACTTTTAAGCATTGTTAGTGCATGGTATCGGTATTTTACTTGTCTGCGTTTCTATTATGCTTTATCATTTTCAATAAAGGCATGAAGACACGTTTGGTAAATGTATTGAAATTTTAATTTTAGCAGGTTTGATTGTCTGTAAAACAATCAATACATAACTTTTTTTATAGCAGAGGAGTTTCTGCGAGCGAGATAACAGTTCTTTTCTACTTTGTGTGGAGCCTTAAGTAACCTTTTCAATAGATCAGAATCGCTTTATGAGCAATAAGTCATTCACAAAAACTGAAAGAGGGAACTTCTCCGTGTCTCTTCTCACAGCCCGGTCCCATCTATAAACTGGAGGAGAGTGGACGGTGTGCCCTTCCCCAGGAAAGTGGACATGAGGAAGGCCAGCGGCGTGTTGGAGATCCCGTATTTCCAGCAGGAGGACGCCGGCACGTACGAGTGTGTGGCCGAGAACTCCAGGGGAATGAACACGGTGAAAGGAAAGCTCTCTTTCTACGGTAGGCGATCAAGACGCGCATGAATATTTGACCAGCGTGCACCACATCTGTCAGACCGGCTCAGACACAGAGAGGCAGCAAAAGTAGACACAACTGGTCCGACAGAGCAGTCAGCGGCGATCAGCAGAGGCTCGTCGTGACGCACACGGGGAGGGTGGCTCGTTTTAACGGCACATCAGAATGATTAAAGGCCGTCAGCCATGATGCCTCTAATATTTTGATCCAGATTAAAGGAGTGATGCGGATGAGGCTGAGCCCTTGGATGCGACCTTGTTGGTGAGCCTCGCATTGGGTTCCACCAGATGGCATCATGATTGACGTCCAACTTGACTGCAGATCAAAGCCGTTAAATGTACTATACATAGACCAGTGGCACATATGTCAGGGACATAATCTGCGCCGTGGCATCTGGATCCACGGGAAGGGGGTTAGTGGATCCACTCATTGTCACGGAGTCCCACCTATTGAGTTCAGACGCTAGAAGCCGCGATAACGCCGGCCTCTTCAATCCAAAACCAAAAAAAAAAAAAAAAATCCAACATCAGAAAAAGAATCTGCTCTCACAAAAATGATGGATAGTACATATTTAAAAAATGTTTCAAAGAAAACAGTGAAAACTCAAACCCTAATCTTCATTCCACAGTGATGATTTGCTTTCTAAATTGGGTATTTTATGAACCGTTTCATCTAATAGATGGGGCCATATTTTATAAATACACTTCTTAAATATTTATTTGAAGGTAAATATTTGAAGTCTGGATAGCACTTGCTCGGTTTTCTTGGTAAAAATCTATATACAGCGCGACATTTATGTTGTTACAGTAAATAACAACCAGTTGATTGGGTGCTATGATGATGATTATTCCATTTCATTGATCCTAAAGGACGCCTTTACCAACTACACTTTTTTTGTTTTTCCTCTTAGTTACATGGCAGACTCCATGTACAAAGATAACGTATTACATACTGCTTTCATATGCTTTTGTTTCCTTCTTTATGTTCTGTATGACATAGAATCCTGTATAATTAGACACATTGGTCTCAAGGTGTCCAGCTGAATTCCCTTTAACCTCTTTATTTTCTTTGCCCATACTATATATAGTAGTTGTAAAGTATGTGCTTGCTGTCCGCTCTGATTAATAGTACCTATCTATGGTTCATTTATATTTGATTTTAAAATCAAAAGTACACAGCAAAAAATAACAGGGTTTGGCCATTGTAACATTAAAATGTAATTTAGTTCTGGAAACATTTTGGTTCTCAGTTCCATGTTACATACTAACTAAGTATATTTACATGTATGTTTCATGTTTTCTCGGTTGGTTGTATTCATTTCCGCAAACAACATGTACCATGCATATTAGTACATAGTATATATTGTACACAGTTAGTATGCGGTATGGAGCTGGGACACAGTATCTGAAGCCTGAACTGACCTTGTTCTTTCAGCTGAACTTGAATTAGCGGCGCATGAGATCAATCTTTTTTGTGACTTATCAACAATCGGCTAACTTGGGGAGAAAGGGAGGAACTTTTAAGAAAGTTTTGATATTCTGGATCCTATTTGTCTATCCTGCGCCTCGCAAGTTTAAAACCTAGCCTAGCATGGTAACTCTCCATAATCATGATTGACATGGCCATGAATAAATGGAGAAAACAATTCCATTACCTTTTGTATTTTCATAACATTTCCACCCTCTTGCTCTTGCCAGGCAGCTTACTCTCTCTTTGAACAGCCTATGGATTTCGCTCCCACCTCGACCGCTCTCTGTTTTCTTCCTTCTGATTTTCCTTGTGCTGTGTCAGCTGTCAAAAAACATAACTCATTTGGGACATTAAACAATGTGCCATTATTTACAACGGCGCTGGAAGCTCCTAGCCTCGTTCGCTGTCGCAGCCGTGATCCGCCAAGGCTTGATTTGTCCTCTTGAGCTGTGGCTCCCCCCCACCCCCCCCCCCCCCCCCCCCCCCCCACCCCCCCCACCCCCCTGCTGTCTGCAGCCAGGTGATAGAAATCAGTAATCTTATTTTGAACTCCCTTTGAATTAAGCCTTTGAGACATTCGTCAGCATGTGTAAGCCAATGGGGGGATCGATAAGGGTATCTCTTGCACATCCAAGCAAGCTACAGTGGAAAGCGAGCTGGGCTTTGTGTTCGACAGGAAGGGATATGAAGGTGTTACTTTATGGTGGCACTGTGGTCATTCTTAAAACATTCACACTCTTTCAGTGTCGATTGTTAGTGTACCAGGATGTCTTAAACCCCACTAACACAGTGGGCCTAGTGTGTTTTGAGTTTCTCTTGGCTGCTTCTGGATATGAAGGAGCTGTATTCGAAATGGACAAAGGTGTTTTTAAAACGTGGGGCCACTGAGGCTTTAGAATCCCATCTTTCAAATAAAAATCCAAATTGGATTCATTGTATCTCAATGCAAAAGAAGTTCTCTTTACTTTGGGTGCATTTCGTCCACCGTCTCTGTGTATTGGAAGCAGCTTTTAACTACTACTCAATCCAAAGACAAGAGGCGTTGTTAAATTTCCGTCACTGGAAGAAAAGTTTGGAGAAGAGATGGGCGCTTGTTCTCGGAGGGAAAGTCAATGCAAAGCTGTGACAGGTTCGTTTCCCTCGTTGCACCTCACATTTGAGTTTCTGCAGACCGACCGCTGCATTATCTCACAGTGATTTTCACTGATAAGGCAAATCCCCATCATTCCTTTCGGCTTTGGCCGCTTGACATTTGTTCTGATTGTGCGCGCTCGGGGGCCGGTGCAGGCAGAGATGGGCCTGCCTGCTCTCATTTGGTGAGCGCTGACTGAGAGTCGATACGTTCGCAGCGGGTGAGGGATAGAGTGAGGGACCCTGACAGCAAGGGGGGAAAAAACAACAATAACAACAACAACAACAACAACAATGCAGTGCTGAAAGGTGCAGTGGGTGGGGCTCCTCAGCCAGGCTCTAATGGGGGATCACAGATGCGTGATTGGACGTGTTGCTAAATGACCACCATCTAGTGGGCTATTTTCTAAACACACATAAAGGCACAAAGTGTATCAATGTGAATAAATGGATTCATTGTGACGTTTTTTCAAGGTAAAGCAACAACAGTTAAGAGGCTAGCATAGATGTGGCGTCACATAGTTTGAGAATAAATGTCTCTTCTCTGGAGCAGGATGAATAACATTGTAAACCCTTTTTACTGTTTGCATGGGTGGCAACAGCACAGCCTCCACACGAGTTAAATGGTAATGGCCTCAGCCATCTCTGTGCCGCAGCCTCGGCAGCCAAAGGGATGTTAGAGGCCTTTAGTACGACCCGTGGTTCACAAATACAAATATTTCTTTGATACTGGACGGATTTTGATGTCGAATCTGTGCAGAAATCCAACATGAAATACACAAGACAGCAGAAACCCCCCCTTTTTGGTCTCTTTTTATCTTTGGCTCTGTCTTCCTGAATACCCACGTACACACCATCGACCACATGCTGCAGTTGTACAGACATAGTGTGCGGATACGTTTGCGGCCATTGAATTTCTCGCTGTGTTGTCCTGCTTTACTCGCCGGCAAAATACTGTATAGCAGAAGCCAATTAGAGCAGGATTTGTACTGTTGCTGAAAAGCCTCCACAAAGGTCCGTCCTTGAGAGTGGCATTAGGTGAGGTCTGCCGAACAGAAAAGCGCCATCAGCCATTACTCTTGTCCTGCCACCGGCCTTGTGTGATATAGGGTGATTTCAGCTTGACCTACACTTCATCCAGAATGTACAGAGCATTACGCAGCGAGAGCTTTACAGATCTAGTTTTATGTCGTTCTTTTTTTTTGGGGGGGGGGGGGGCTTAATCATTAACTAGCCTTGAGTTAGTTGCATAGCACAGCAGGAATCAATTCTCCTCCTGTATAATTATACCATCATTTACTCCGATTGTATTGAATGGAGGGTTTTTATGGCACCGGTAGCCACCCTAATGTATATGGATCTGGTTTTCATCACTTTTGTTCTACGAGAAGCACACTGGGAGAATTAAAAGAAGAAACCTTAAAAGGAGAACTTCAGCGATAACTCACCTTAAACTAAAAGCAATAAATGTGTGATGCAAAGTTCCCCGTCATCAAAGATTCAACACATAGGCTGAAAGCTGCTTTCACTCCTGGTTGATTTAACACGCGGACGAGCACAAGAAACTCACCAGATCTTGAGTTGATATTCTGTAGTTTAAGTTATGATCATTTGATTAGCACAGAAAATCAGTCAAAATCATCAGTTACACATGAATATACATGTAATTGTTCATATCAGCAAATACTGATTGTGCCTTGAGTCTTTACTCATTTGTTTCTCTTCAAAATGCTCTGTGTATTGCTGCATGAATGCATTAACCCTTTACTCGTGCTTACATCCTTTGGCAGAGACGTTCATGATAAATTTAAGACATCGACATTGAAAGAGTGTGAATGTTTTAAGAACGACCACAGTGCCACCACAAATAATTATAACGATAAACAGAATGTCCCTGCATCAAGAGCGCTGCCCTTCTCTGCATTGTCTTTGACTGGTTCAATTCTTTCTGGGCGGATATTGAGAATATTGCAAAATGCGCATTTTCTCTTTAGTCTGCTGCGTACGGCCCCAAAAAGCCTCCCGAAGTAAGTGCAGCCTGTATGAAGCCTGACAGGCGAAACCCCGGGTTTAAGTGCACAAAGGTCTCGCTACTTCTTATAAAGCCTAACTGCTGTGAGAACGTGGTAATACTTAAAGGTACCTGTACAGACGGCAACTGAAATAGTACAACAGTTGGCATTTCGACTTCTTTTCTTGTTACAGTTTTCTGGTGATTGTTCGTCATCATCAGGCTAAAAAAAAAGAAAAATTGTGCCAGCTCCTCTCTTCTTTCATCCGGGTATTATTTCGTCTGTGCGAGAGCCCACGACTTCAGCTCACGCTCGCATGTTTCCGTGTTTCCAGCTCCTCCTCATCTCATTGAGAAACCCCAAGATGTCCAGAAGCTCATCGATGACTCGTTGGTGTGGGAGTGCAAAGCCACGGGGAAGCCGAAGCCTTCTTACAGGTGGATGAAAAATGGAGAGAACCTGGAGTCCACTGAGGTGAGATCTGCCAAGTGCTTGCACGTCTTTAGGGTTGAAGATAAAGTTTGTGCTTCAAGAGGTTTAAGATGTGTCTTCAAGATGTTTTTCATATTCTGTGCAGCTTAATGAAGAGTGTGAGGAACCATGTACTGTATTTTCAAAGCTTTATTGTGCTGCTTGTTCGAGCTTTACTGACTAATTACCGTGCATTCTCGTCTTCTTCATTACAGCACAGTGCCTCGTGTGCAGCAATACATTATGTTACTCACTTCCGCAAAGCAGCGTTTAGTTCAGAGGAATTAGACTGTGCCTACTGTGCTGAACTGTAAACAGGCCAAGTATTTCATGCTCGTCTGGGAAGCACAGTGATGTAAGAGCTGCTCTAATCTTCTGTTAAATCTCTCCTCGCCAAGTGCAGTTATTAATCCTGTGCCACCAAAGACGAAAAAAGTACGTTTCTCTATATAAACCCCGTACATCCTACTTCCACCTAGCTCCCTGCCCCCGTGAAGCCCCCATTATGGGTACAATGATGAGAGATGAGCCTGTCGTGGCTCCAGCCAGCCCACTTGTACATCTAACTTAAACTGAGCTCCGTTGTTGGCATTTGCACAAATATGATTCAATATTCCGTCGTCGTATTGGATTATTATAACGGATCGTTTAGCCAGGTTGTTTGGAAAAGATTGATTGGACACTCAGGTGCAAGCTGCGCCTGATAAATAAAACGGGCATTATGTTAATTAGCTTTATTATGCAAAAAAGGGGGCGACGTACACACAAATGCACCGGAGGATATCGATCAGCACTTGAACGTTATGCATGTTGTTGGAATGAACCCAGTCTGTCCTCATATCACTAGAGGTGACACGCTGCACAGCCAAGCCTCTTACTCATAGAATAAACTGGCTCGCTAGCAGGGAAGAATAATCAACAATCTGTTTAGCCACTGGCTAACATTTTCATCAGAACCTATTATAGGTAATACTCTTGTGTTTGTTTGTTAGAAAACAGTCCATCTGTTTTTATGTGTGGGGGGGGGGGGGGGGGGAATCACATTTTTGTTTCTTAAAAATAGTGAATATTTGGGGCTTTCTGACGAGCAATTCCTAGTGCATCTTCATATTCATTTTTTCTTTTGATATTGTGACCTTACTCCCGCTCCTTTCTCATTTCATTCTGAATACACTGAAATGAAAACATCTGGATTCCAAGCAATGAATGTATGATTAAAGGTTACAGTGGCTGCGTTGATTTTTGTGCAGCACACTTTTCCCCCTCCAAACAGAAGACATAATAAATGGATATATTCAGAATGCATGGGTGGATGGATTAATCAGCCAAGGTGTTACATTGTTTGAAATGCCACCATTAACCACAGTGGCTTAATGAGTGGAAGAGGGAAAGGTCAATGGTGTAAGGAGCAGTGGGGAGAAGATGCACCATTTGTTGTTATTTATTACAGTGAATCAATTGAGACCTTTCTGATTGTATAGTTCACTGGAACCTATTTCTGCTGACAGTTTTCTAACTTTGAGCAACAGAAATGGAGCGATCAATACATATAAAATAACAAAACGGATGTTACGGATCACATATGTTGCTGGGGACACTGACTATAGAGTGCAGTAGATTTCAGTAGAGTATATGCACGTTCAGTTATTCAGTGTCGGTCATTTGAAATGTTTAAGAACATCAGCTATTTCTAGTGTTTCAGTCTAATAATAGCACCTCTCAAACTCCAGTTGTTGGGCTCTTTGTTGGACAGCTGCTGTTTCAGACGCAGCCCTTACACATCAGGAGACTCCAGCGCTCCACCTTATGTCGAAACAGGGCCGGTTTATCGGAACGCACCTTTTTCTTGCGGCGGTTTTCATCTTAAGGACCTCACTCTCTGCTGCTTTATTGACAATGGCTGCAGGATTAAGTGGCTGCGCAATTAAAGGGAAACTCCGCCGTGAAACAGGATTTAGCCCGTTCACAGCAGAGTGGGACCAACATTAGTGTACTTGAACTGAGGTCATTTCTATCAGGACTCCAATGTCAAAGCCTTTGAATTTCAGGAACGGGTGATATAACTACATCCTGATTAGAAGTAGGAGGATGTTTTCTTCCCTGGTCATTCGAGCTCAAGTGGCCCAAACAGGCTGAGCTCGTAGTTTTTGTTCTTGCTACTGCAAAGCCACTGTTGAGCTTAGTTCATGCCTACTCGTAGTTGCTTCGTACTCGTGCATGTAGAGTAGACTAATCAGGTGTCTGTGGGTAGAATTAGCAGATTTCTTGTCACAGTTCTACCCCGGTGAGCGCTACTAATTTCTTGTTGTGAAACCCTACAGTAAAAATGTGGATTTCGTTGTCTACGAGATCAAACGTGTCAGATCGAAATCTATTTCACATGACGCATTTGTTAGCTTTTTGTTTTCTTTTGCATCATCTTTTCTTTTGCATCAATCATTCTTTTTTTTTTTTTTTACCTTTTCCTTACATTATTTCATGGCATACATACATGCTTATTACATTATATCCACTGTGGTGCATTGGAACTGGTATGATAATATGAAATGTAGCTTGTTTTCAATTTTTACAGCTGTAGAATTTGCAGGAGCGTAGCTATAGACAGCAATCAAACCCCAGAAGCTCACTTTCTAAACAGTAAAAGCCATTCCGTCTTGCCATCCATTCTTTCACATGTATTTGCGGTTTTATATCAAACGAATCAGCCCAGTGTTGTTGGCAAATGACATTGCCAATCATTTTCCTTCAGCATAAGGCGTGCAGATGGTCCCCCCAGGTCCCCGCATGAAAAACTGCTGATTTGAGAGGAACGTCATGCTTAATTAATAGCAGCCATAAACGGGAGCGCTCTCCTTGCACAGACTGATATGCGCCACCGTTTGCCTCCCTCGCCGGCAGGGATGTTCGCCCCTTGCACATCCAGAGCCGCGGAGCGTTATGGAAATTCAGGCACAACCCGCTCAAACACAGGATTAGTTTGTGATCTTTCAGCGAGGACAGTCTCTCTTTTCATGTGACAGCACCTTAATCCCCTGCGACTGGAGTTCAGGCCGCTCAGACACCCCTATGGTGATGGGCTCTAATGACATTATGGGTGAGCCCGAGGAAAACACAGGACATGCAGGGCACCAGGAGGCAGAACCTGACATGGCTGCATAGAGATGTATGAAAACTGCTCATGGATTTAATGCTGCAGTGAAGGAGCTGAGTGAGAACCCTGAGTTCAGAGAGATAAACGTATATATATATTTATATATCAAGGATTAAATGTCCAACTGATACACTGATCCAACTGAGATTTGACTTCATCAGGCCCAGCCGTCCTTAAGTAGGTCTTAATTTGATGGCTCAGTGGCGGGCAAGATTCCTCCGGCAGGAATGCAAAAAAAAAAGGAATTGTCCAAAACAGATGAAGAGGAGGTAAAGCTTGACCCTGTACACAGCACTTAAGTATGTACGTGGCATACCTGTCAGAAAAGCAATTTTCACAAAGCATTATACATCAGATGTTACGATATTCCTTATCCCCCTCCTCCCGCTGAAGGGGAAACAGGCCCTGTGGTGCAGTCAGAGATATAAATAGTGCATGGTTTTATTTCACTCTCATAAACATGCAGATTGATTAGGGTCATTTTCTGCTAGCCTGCCTCCCTCCACCCAAGCCTTTCCCTCCATTAGTGATGAAAACCTAGATTTATTGCCACGTCTGTCACTTCCAGACTATAATTCACTGGCCCACTGGCTGGCTCTTTTTATGTAGATGAGGACTGGGAATAAGGCCTATTAAAGGTGCGCGTCTCTTTGTCCACAGGAGCGCATACAGGTTGCCAACGGGGCGTTGTCAATCAGTCGCCTGACCCTGTCCGACACCGGGATGTACCAGTGTGTGGCTGGGAATAAGTACGGCGAGTTCTACTCCAATGCAGAGCTCCGCATTATAGGTAAGTCATTGGCTTGGTGTGTGTGTCTGTGTGTGTGTGTGTGTGTGTGTGTGTGTGTGTGTGTGTGTCTGTGCGCAGATACAGTATGTGCGTTGGCATGGACACGTGTGCGCAGGCATGCATTATTGGTTCTCAAGTTTTCTTCTTCCTCTGCCCATCGCCGCCGGATGACCCCCGGCCTCTCTCTTATTGGCCGCTAATTGGAAAGCATTAATTATAAGACGAATGCATCTGGCTGACAGTGATGTATGCCAGAGCCGCTCTGTTCACCGGCGTCGCCCATCTGCCCCGACAAGCCTGTCACTCCCCACTCCGGCCTGTCAGCGGCTCTCATTCAGTATTCATCCTCCCGAACACGTCGTGTTGCTGATCGGAATCAGGCTCAACAGCCGGGTGTGCTGGTGAAGCTCAAGGTGGAGATTCCAAAAAAAGAATGTCAGGGCCAGTATTGGACTGTTGCACACCTTTTTGAAAAGGGCACATATTTCTAAAGTGGTTTCTAGCCAGGGAAAGTTATTATGAGGGAATGTCCACCAGGTATTAACTAATCCACATTGATCTCTTCAACGCCGCAACATCAACTGTTACCATTTAGCTTTCTGGTTTCTGATTATTCAGAGTGTAAAGAACGTAATCTAGGGTCTTGGAATCATCCATGGCAACACTGCAATGTATTTATGACCTCATTTTACAAAATGGTGAAGAAACGATCAGAGACGAATTTAATATCCGATAAATAATCAGAGATAATTCGGAGGGAAAGAAGATGTGAGGCTTTTACAAACGCACGCTTTGATATGCTGCTCTTGTTTCAGCTGTTGCCCCAGATTTCTCTCACAACCAACTGAGGAGCCAGACGCTGGTGAAGGTGGGAGGAGATGTGCTCGTCGAGTGCAAGCCCAAGATGTCTCCCTGGGGTGTGGTCTCCTGGCGGAAGGGCAGCGAACCCCTCCGAGAGAGTAACAGGTACCTCCACATGTACACATTTTGTTCCGCTTTAACCCCACTGTGGGGACGGCGGGGGCCTCTCCTCGCGCGTCTTCTCATTACTTTCAGTAATACGGACCGCTGGAGGCCGCGCTCATGTGTATTAATACAGACACGTCTTATGCTAAACAACACTCACTACTTCCAGATGTAACATCTTGATCACACTTGTAGCATTCACTTCAAGCCATCTCCGATGTGATGTTGCCCCCAGCTGGTTGCAATATTGGACGAGAGTCACATGTGATATAAAAAAAAAAAGTCAACAGTTGGTGCGTCACATCTTCACTGCCTCCTTGAATCCAGTCGTTCCTTCACCGGTAGAGCTTGCAAGCATTAAAACATACATTCACAACTTCACAGTAGTTGTGAAATCCTGTCTCACAGTATTATAAACTGTGCAGCGAACTGTTCTGTGTTTGCCTCGGCCTTCAAACTTCTATTACTATTACTCAAACTGGCCTTCCCGGTTCATATTTCACTGTCGTTGCCGCGCCGAAGCAACACGCACCGACCAAAGCAGCCGCTCTTCCTTGTTTTTAACGCAGGGCTGTCTTCGATCTGACTCTGCTGCCAAGTTAGTTGTGCACAAGGGGTCATTGCCTTGTCGCTCCATCGAAATTGTCCCGTGGAGTTGGGTGCCTTGGTGGTCCAGGGCTTTACAATGCTGTCCATGTAACAGCGGCACCCCCCGGGTTCGAGTTCGGCTGGGGACCCTTTTCCCGTTTCCTGTCACCTCTCTGCTGTCCCCTGTCAAAAAATAAACGGGGGAAAAAAAAAAATGCCATTGTAACATTGTATTACATTATTACAATAATTCATAACATAGCAGAATATTTCATTTAGAGAACTAAGAATTTTTAGAAAGTCAAAAGTACTGAATCAAGGTACACCAGAAGACTGCAGCTGCGGTGGCATATTTTATCGCTCCATGTCCACGGAGAGAGCTTCATGCAGTCCTCAGATGTGGAGGGAGCACTCACGGAACAGCTAAGAGAAAAAAGCAGCATGCAGCCCTAACTGAGTAATGGTTAATGGGCTTTGCCGTGTTTTATCTCCAGCTCCTTAGTGGCGGCCAAACAGACCGGCTGCTGAGTAAATTCAAAGTGCTAATCAAGTACTTTTCACCTCAGCAGGGATGATAAAGGCTCCCCGAAATCAAATTATTCATCTTCTGACTTGTTTCCAAGTTTCTGAGGAACAGAGGGCGATCTCAGCGTCCTGCCGCGTTTGACCCCGGAGATGTGATGCGTGCAACATTTGATCACTTTTTCTTTTTCTTTTTTTCTTTTTTTTTTTGGCCTTTCGTGTTTGTGTGTGCCTGTCTGGATGAAGTGTAAAGTCTGGCCCAGTAGCCTCACCACAGACAGGGGTCATCCATTGGGTGTCACCACTCTAGCATGACTCGGCTCCGACAGCCGGGCTGTATGCACAGTGTCTTGCCAGGCTTTTGCATATATACAAAGCAGTGTTGTTGCTTGTCAAACAAAGTGGCGGGCGAATTTGCATAGTGGTTTCGCTGCTGGTGCCCTTCACTCGCCCTGTGCCACTTCCATCACGCGTTTCAACCTCTCGGCACCTGGACCATTTAGATCCTGTTGTTTTCGAATCCAGGGTTCAGATTGATTTCGCGTTTGTCTTGGGTGTGACATGAATTGACGTCCTCTTGGGGTGATAAATGAAAAAGTCCCAACGTTAAAAAGACGCTTTGTGATGTGTTTGTTTTTCTTGAGATTCTATCACTGCATGTACCTGCCCTTCAGTGCTCTCACTTATCCCCAACTACAAATCACATAGTGATTAGATAATGAATGATTCAAGATTTCAATCATTAAAGTGTGATTAATGAATCGGTCTTGTATAATTCAAACAAGGGAATTCTTTTCGTTACAGTTGCAACTGCTAGATGGGTGTGCTGCAGCCGTTCAGTTTAGCTCTTTGGTGCACTAAGAGAAATATGATAATAGGCAATTAGTCGACGGGGCACTGTCTTTATTCTGGTAGTTTTTAAAAGTCTGTTTGATGTTGAGAAATATGTTTTAATGCTTTCACTCGCGCTAAATAAATGATATTTGGCTCAGACCACCTGCGCTGCTGCTCCAAAGCGAAGGAGACGGAAGCGCAGATTTGAAATTAAAATTCAACAGTCCCAGCTGTATTACATTAAGAGGAAATGTTTTGCCATGATGACGGACTGCGTTGCCAGCTAGGAAGTGGAGTAACTGTTTACAGAGCTCGAAAACACATGCCAGAGCCTTTTAAACGTGATGATTACAGCTCCCCCTTACTCTCTTTCCTATTATCTCGCTTTTCTCTCATCTGTGACACACACACACACACACACACACACACACACACACACACACACACACGCCCCCCTGTGTTGTGTGCCACGCAATAGAAAGTGTTCGGGCATCTGCCGCGGTAATGATGAGAGCAGTTGTCTTTTAAACGGCCGCCCAGTCGCCGTCCTGTCTGCAGGTCGACTATCAGAATTCAGTCTCCTCCCGCTGGTTGTTTTGGAAATCACAAGGCTTTAGTGAAAGCAGGCCACTGATGCAAATGAGTGAACTGCAAATGATGGAACAAACGACATCCCGGTTTCACACATCAGCTGTCTGATAAGCACGGGTGCTATTAATGCTTGTTGATTGGAGTCAAGTTTTGTTTTTTTTCCTGTACGGATAAAAGCTGTACAGGATGTTTGTATGTTTGTATGCATGTACAGCCTGTGTGTGCGTGCGTGTCCGAGCACGTCTGTTTGGTTCTGCACCTGTACGGAACGGTGCAAAATCATAAGAGGTAGCTGTGAACCCCTTTTGTTGAAGATTAATTGCCTTAATTGCGTTAGCACTCCACCGTGGCTTCAGCGGAAAGGGAACTAGTGTCACCAGCTGGGTAATCCATCTTCATAGCAGCAGCAGCCCCCTTTTTTTTTTCTGCAGTGGAGGGAGGGTGGGGGTGTCTTATCTACCCCAGACAACCCTGCAGGGACAAGGTTTAGATGACATCAGCTGGAACAAAGCAGCTGAGAGCGCAGAGCAGAGCAGGTCTTGCTGATGAGTGTGTAAGTGGGCCGTGTCAGCCATGGAGAGCAGCCGGAGAAACGCGGCGTCTCAATATGTCACTGGCAGGAGGAAGTCAAGTTTGTTAGGCCGCTCACGACCTGGCACGCTCAGTCGGCGGCCCTCCCGTTGTCGCTCCCCCCCTGCGTTCAACACCAGCTTTAAAGTATTTCTCTCTATCGGCTTTGGCAGTCATGCAAATATTTGCGCCGGATCTTTCAATCGTTTGAAGAGGATGATACGTAATTGTTTGGCTCCTAAGCATTCACGCCAACAGTCAGAGCCTCAGCATGCCCCCAGGTATCCATGGCAATTCCTAAGCACAGTCCAAAAGGTCATATATCTAAAATTGGTTTGAGGTAGGCCAAATGCTTTATGCTAAAAATGTATTTTTCTTTTTTCTAGGTTATGCAATATACCTCGCAGAGACTGGGGAATAAATATGAAGCCTGCTGGATGCTAGATTTCCTGGGGAAGCAGAACGTGGTCCTTAGTGTGTATTATAATTGCTGAGAGGAGATGGTACTCCAAGAACAAAATGCACCTGGCAAACTGCTGCCCAGTCAAAATGCCTGTCGGGCTCTCATCGTGTCCATATGTGCACAACACAGACGACACACAACATATCAAAATTTGTTTTATGTATCAATTTATTCATTTAAAATTCCAAATACTTCAACTCATTGAAAATAACTGCCAAATAGTAGTTTTAATGGACATGTATTAAAGGATACCAGATTCAATAATAAATCATTAGCAGTCTGGACAGAGCCAAGTAATGATGATAGCAATCAATTCAGGAGTCCAGGATTCCACAAATGATATTATCTTTTAGGCTTAGAATTAAAACCGTTCCGGTATGCTGCCGGTCTGTGAGACGGTCGGCTCTGATGATCTCTGTAACTTGAATGGGAACAGATATGTGATCGCTCTATAGAGCCTGAAATGGTGCCGACGGTTGTTTTAAGGTCCTGTAATGGTTTGAGCAGCCCCGCTATTTATTCCACAGACATGAGTTGTGGGTCTGTATTGGGCGATTCATAAAGAAAATTGAGAGTACCAGAAACTTGTATTCAGCGCGGTTACATACCCATTGAAACTGTGAACTGTGTAAGATGGTGCACCAGTGTTAGTTGTGGCAGTCATTGTGCACTTGAACAAGTACAGGAAGCCTGTTGCCAAGGTAACATCTGTTCAAAGTTTTATCAGCTCTTTTTTCTTTTTCTTTTTCTTTTTTTTTACTCCAGATTAGTGGTTTGCGAGGTGTACAGTCCCATGGCACACAGAACACACAGAAAGAAACATAAAGGAAGGTTGCTGCCGGAAAGAGGGGGAAGCTAGAATGTCTCCCCAAAAATCAGCAATTCACATATCATGGCTTGTCTTGGTAAAGCTGTCAAAACCTTTCCTGGATTCTGAGTGCAAATGAATTCAAAGTCTTTGCTCTGCCATGCATAAAATGTTGGGGGGTTTTTTGTTGTTTTTTTTTAAGTTAATTCCAAACTATGGAAATTCATTTTTCCATTTCCATTGTTTTCCAAAATGTAACTCAACTTTCCTTCTGTGTGGTAATGGTGTATAATTCTCATTTTATTATTTGAAAAAAGATAGCGGTTAGGTCTTGATGCATTCACTGAAACCTTATGTAAGAATAAAATGCACATTGCTGCCAAGAAATCTCTCAGCAACCGTGGTCTTAGTGGCCTGCTTGGCCAGCGATCAAGAATAGTCCTTACTGGTCGGTTTGGTTGCGACATGATAAGACAGAAACGCTAATCTTGTTGGAAAACGCTCCCTCATCAGTGGTTTAAAGCATCTAAAGCAACACTGTCTCGTTCTGTAAATGTGTTCATGGTGGGTCAGTACAAACAGGCTGCGTCTTCATCACACACTGCGAGTCAATCACTGCTTATTCAGAGCATCAGTTGGGACAGCCATGGGCTACAGAAAAACACCACAATTAGCAGGCTTAAGGCTACACATGTTTACACCACTGTCTTCTGACCAGAGTGGTTAGGTCTTCCACAAAAATATGCAGAGTTTTGTGGTCACGCAGGCGAGAGAGTGCAATGTGTGTCGGATAAGTTTGAAAAATGAAAGTCAACGTCGAGACTAGGCATTTTTGCGACTTTCCCAACAAGCCCACACAGCGTTGGTTGTGTACCATTAGGTTACTTGCATAAGACGTAAGTTCTGTGAGTTTCCGTTTTACTCAGTGAATGTGGAAGCTAGGCTAGGCTAACTTGCTTGGTCGCTGATTCAAATCACCACATAGAGTAACGTGGGGAGTATTTAAATCAGAAAGCAGTGGCTAACAACGTCGGCTATATATTTTTTCGGATAGAACAGATGTGATATCCCCGGGAACTATCAGTGATCTCTTATCTGTCAGGACAACGTGGACAATGTCTTTTATAGTTCCTAGTGTTTTGAAAATCAAATTACATAAAACACTATGAAGTGGCCACATCCCCTGCAGCTTGACACACTAATGGGCGAGTTCTTTAAAAGTCTGCACAATTTACTTTGAGGAATCCAACGCCATTGGGAAATTGTCCCAAATGGCTTCCTCCCATACGTCTTTTTTTTTGTCAGTTGTCACGAATTGAGCTCAGATGTACACTCGGGAGACCTCTTTAATTCTGCTTTTTACTTCTGCCAAACTATTGGCATAGATGCCGAAGAGTGAGCGTGCCGCATGAATCAGTGGGCATGAGAAATTACTTTCGCAGGATGTTCTCTTGACTCATTCCGTGCCCGCAGCGGCTTTGACATAATCTGCAAGGTGTGTTTATAGCTTTAAGTGGTGTCTGTTAATGTCTGAGCTGTAGGCACGAACTTGAGACTACACGTTTTTTTTGAGCGGCTCACTGAGTTAAAGTGAGGAGACACAGGAGAGAATCTGTGTGCGGCCTGGATGTTGATTAGTCCATTAGTCTGTAGAGGGAGCAACACTTGCTGTAGCTGGATTGGCCAGATCCTAGCTGTAGTCGTGACCCACTGGTACACTGTCCCTCTTGCATATTCCATATCCCTCTCGCATTGGCAGAGCAAATAAGCATGGCTGTCACGTAAATGAAAGAGATGTCTCGCAGAGTGATCTCCATTTATAGGCCCATCTGCTCTGCCAGACGCACTCCAGAAAGAATCAGCGTCAGGAGAACACCAACGCTGCGGAAGAGGCATAGCAGCGAGCTGTGGCGTCCATTTACTTATCACATATCCTCTTATCTTTCCATGACGCCTTTGTTCTGTTTCAAGGAGATTTTATTAAGAGCCTCATCAAATGTCTCAGGGCTTGATTTTATGAAGACTTGGAATTAATAATAAATTAATAAACGCCGTATGGAAACAGGTGCAATAAAGGTGGTGATTAAATGATCTGTGTGAACGGACTCGGCCCGGCACTGCTATTTCAGTCTCCTCAGTCTCCGGCTGCATGCTGTTATACTTATTAAAAACGTTGTTTATCATGTTTTGAATGTCACTTCACATTTTTTTCTCATCAGATCTTTAATTTGCTCATTTGCCTCTAATTGAACATCTGCTTGTGAAGTGGAGTTCTGACGCTCTGCGGAGGTTAGCAGTGTGAGTGAGCGCTGCCAGGCCTGCATACTGAAAGCTTATGTGCCCAGAAGGACTTATTTCATTACTTTGCCTTGAGGAAAGGTTTACTACCTGACAAGGCTGCCGCGGACAGCTGACTGGGGCTTTTCATTTTGTCTTTGCCCACACCTCTCCACCCTGGCTGTAGCCTGGGATAAAAAAAACTAAAAAGCCACGTTGAAGGAGTGCGGTCCCCCCTCGCCTGAGAACGGGAGCAAACCGAGGATTAGCGCTTTGCTGATCCTGGCAGCTGCAGACAACACCCAGTACTGTTCAGAGGTGCCTGCTAACGCACGCACACACACACACACACACACACACACACACACACACGCATCCGCATAGCAGATTAAATGTTTTATTTATCCAAACATGTCTCAGAGTTGGAGCTGCTCAGGAGGCAGAAATAATCTCAGTGGTTGGTTTGAACCTCAGTGGGTAGAGACTCTTTTGGAGGGAAGCTTGATTAGTAATCAAAATAATAATAGAGCATGTTAATGTTAACACAGACCATATTAATTATTATTTTCTAATAGTTCATGACCATGGCATTCATAATGTTGGAAGGTCAGCAGGGCGGCTCACCTGGAAAGCTATAGGCAAGTATGACTAACTTGAACATGAAGGGCAGCTACTGCAGGCTAAGTAGCCCTCCCAGATGACTTAATATGGTGTAATTATATTTAGTTACAGTAAGTAGCAAGACTGCGAGCCTTCATAATACTAGCTTTTCTCCTGCCTTGTTTTGGGTTTTTTTTCGAGCTGTGTCCAACCCTTGGTGGCCCAAGTCACTTGACTGTAGCTGAATATGAATCACCGGTATGATATATTTATGGCTCTAAGCCGGGGTGACTGCGCCAGGTGATTATAGGCACCTGCCTGTTATAGAGACATATTTTCTTGTTGGTTGTGCAAGAGGAGATTGCCAGTTCCTTCACTCAGACATTCGCATGAACCCTAATCACAGAAATGAGGTTTTCAGGCCACGCAGTTGCCGAATCATGCTTATTCCATATATAGATATATGTATGTATATATATGGTAGATTAATGTTTGTTTAGACCGTTTTTATTCTAAGTTCAAGAGGATTTAATTAAGAGGTACGTAATGAGTCACAGCATCATCTAAGCACTCATAGTGGGCTTATGGGTCCAACTCGTGCCTGATCGGGCTCAGCTGACCCAAACCCGTTCCATGAACAGCGATTGTCCAATCATGGCTTAGCATCTAGGCAACGACAGGCCTGTCAAGCATTGGATTTCTCTGAAGCAGTGTGCACGGGGCTGCAGTGAGAGCAATACTCCATGCTGACTTTTTGCCCGGGACCTGTTAGCTTTAGCGTCGGCCCGTCAGACACATTAAAAAGTCACCCAGGGACGGCGTTTTCAACCAAGCCATGGAGCTAACATGGCTCAATTACCTAGCTACAGCTAATAAAATCTGCTAGCAAAAGAATTTTGAACGGTAAATCGCGCTGAAAGAGCTGAAAGCCTGACTATTGATTATTGATTATTAGTGGTAATAATTTTGTAGCAAAACCCTGAGTTTACAGAATGTTGGCGAGGCTGCAGATGTGCTCTTAGAATACAATGACACTTTTTTACAAATGGTCTAAAAGTGTGAATGTGCATTGGACTATATAATGTGTGACTATACCTCCATTCAGTCTCCACATGCACAGTTAGGAGAAGAGAGAAATAGAAAGCAGGGAGGACAGACGGAGCAGACAGAGCTTTGTGTAATCATAGCTAAATTGAGTCTCAACAATTTAACATGCCTCTGAAGCCTCTTTGGCTTCTGGTCAAGGTGATCTATGTTGAAGGACACTCAATTTACCTCCCAGCCGTCATGTTTGTACCTCTCACATCCAACTGCATCACTCACAGAGTATATCCTTTAAATCACTAAGGCTTCAGATCATGTGGCGCCATAAATAATCAATCATCTGTCCGTCCAACGGTGCATTATTAGCAGTTTCTCCTTTTTCTGGAGAAGGCGAAGAATCCGTTGCTGACTGACTAAACTCAAATAAATCTCAAACCAGAGATAAAGTGAATTCTGAGATGTTTGCCGAGATTAGGTCAGGACCCTCTTTACCCGTCTGCATCCCCATGTACTGCTCGCCGGGATTATTTTTATCTGGAAGACTGTGGCTGACACCATTTTTCAAAGTGAGAATCCGCCAGCACAGCATGAGTAATCCATCTTGGTTCCTCCGACAATTTCCCGTGGAACATGTGTGTGCTCTTTATTCCTGAAGGGATACCTCAGCACACGAGGAGAGATGAATATCTCTGGAAGGAGAGCAGACCAGGAGAGCAATTTGTGATTAAAGGAATCCTCTGGAAGTACATACACAAGCCCCTCCGCGGCCCGGGCCGATAAACTCCCTCCTCTCGCAATGCAATTACCGACACAATCACATCATGCTCCACAGGCGGGAATTAAGACGTTTTCAATCAGCCTGCTTCATTAAGACACCTTCCTATAAAAAAGATACACACTTTTACACAACATTTATTCTGAGGAGGTTCATTTGCACTGAGGTCCTTAGACAGTAGACTGCATGTGTGTGTGTGTGTGTGTGTAAGAGAGAGTTAGTGAGAAAAATATTTTATGGTTGTTTTTTCATTATAGGCACTGATAAGTTAACAATATTTTCATGTCTGGGGACAATATGTAATCCTGAGCACTCTTTCCCTTTATTGTTGAAATGAGGCCAGACACCACATAAGGTGTGTTGTACATTTAATTTCATTTATCTCAGCGTTATGAAAAAGGCTTAACTTTTCTTGTTTTGTTTAGGAAATAAATGGAGCGACCAATTCCTGGAATGGAACATCTAATATCCAAATGGCCAAACAGACTGTACCTAGTTAGTATTGCAATTCAGTGGACGAGTGTGCAACTCCCGCTGTATCTATCGATAAAAGCAATACGAAAGGAGGAAGAAAAAAAGAATTCATCCTAGCTGTTGAGGCTACGGGGAAGAATTTGCCATTTCCCTGCTCACATTATGGTAATGCACGCTGGCGGTAGTGTGCATTTCACAGAGTAAGAGATTAATACTTTGCGTCGCAGCCCAGCACCCCTGTCCTCCTGGCGCTTTTTATAAAGCAACAATATTGCCAAAGAAGCTTTAATGCTAGCCGGTGCCCTGGAGACAAGTGTCAATACACAGTGAACGAAAAGGAAAGTCATTTCAAGTATTGCCTGCAACTTACTCCGCTGTTAATGTAGCCGAATAGAAAAAAAACCCCGCACAGAACCCTCCTTCCAGTTGCAGAGCTTTGCCTTTGTTGAGGGATTATTTTGTGTCAGTCATTTTTAATAATTTGCTGTCTTAAAGCAAGAGCTCCCTGCAACAAGAGCACTCGTTATGTTGTTGCTGAGCTTTGATTGACTCCTCCAAGAGATCCCTGTCAGATGGGCATTTTCTACCCAATTGATGGTAATTGTCTGTAATGTACAGCATTCTCGTGCAGCCCAAAGACTGGTAAGGTAAGCTGTAATCAAGCTTCCTAATAACCTCTAACTCTGAAGGAGTCATTTGGGCTGTTTGTTTTTTTTCTTTTTGGCTACCAGACCTTTTTTTTTTTTATGTTATCAGGCTGAGCGCTGACTCACTGGAATGTTTAAAGCACAACTCCAAGCCTTTATTTTACTCGTTCTCTATTTCTCCAGCCTACCGACTGCCATGCTGCTCGCCAACGTGCACAGTTCACAGTTTAGATTCAACGCTCTGGTTTCCCACTCCGCGCTAAGACACCAGCAGTCAGACGAAAGGGAAAATGATCTGGTCATGCGGCGTCTCATGCAGTTTTACGGTCCTGCAGTGGTTTATTTAGTGCCAGTTTTGGACCTCTTTGTTAATTGCCTGCAGCTTCCTGTCTGCACAAAAAATAAACAGTGATAGTTATCAGGTCAAGGCTAAATCTGAAATGAAGTAGTGTCGTGACACGCTTTTGATATTTTTGGGGTCATGTTTGTTTCAGTGGCCCTCTTCCTGGAGAGACGCGAAGGTGAGCAGGTAAAGGAGCACAGCAGGCAGGTTTGCAGTGGAGCAAAAGTACTACTTTTGGTAATAAAGATGTGCTCTTTCCAGACAAAATGAATGTGTAGCCAGCAAAATCACACATTTTGTGTCAGTTGCATGCTCGGTGATGTGTAGGAACTGCACACAGGTTCGTGTTACTGCTGACACATCCTCGGTGAGAGGCTGCTTGCCATCTTCACCACGGAAGATTCATGTGTTAGCTTGCTAACATTTGTTAATTAGCACCAAACAGCTATGAGCTATGTCTAGCGCTAGGTGAAAGGTTAAGGGATCACTAAAATTATTACTATTAATAATATTGATATTTCATGGAAAAACAGTTGTCGAGACATTTCGCTCAAAACTACAACTGTCTGCCTCTTGGTGGTCCGAGAGAAATATTCGTAAAGACATTTCAATCTGGACAAAAGTGGTGGACTAGAGCCTAAAATTGTCATTCAAGCAGCAGCATTATCTTCAGTATAGTTAGCTCGACATATCTATTGTTTTTTGGGGGTTTGGTTTGGTTGACTCTTGTGTTGGCTTTTAAATTTAGCTGGGCACAGCTTTGCATCTCAAATCGCCTCTGCATTAATCATCTCCGATCACAGAGCCATGTGGTAATGCTCTGATCATTTGGTGCAGCTAATGATCCGTGTGACAAGGTGAGAGTCATTGGTACAGGTCTGAGTACAGCAAAAAAAAATCAATATCAATTACACCTATATCGGAGAATTGTCTAAAGTAAATGCCCAGGTGTCCCTGTTTCGCCAGCGGGAGCCAATCGCTTTCTTGACTGAAAGAACAACAACAACAACAACAACACAATCCAAGGGCACACCTTCTTTGTGGTCTCTAATTGACAGTTAACCTTGATGTTGACAACTTCACAAGGAAAGAGAACGCACACTCGGTTAGTCATGACGCTGCACAAATGCCGACATCGGAGAAGTTGTGCCGCAGTTGCCTCGCGCTCGCCAGGTTTTAGCATCCTGGGTCTACGCTGCACAGCTGGGCTTGATTTATGCCACTGACAAGGCCGTTTCTCTCCAGCACAGCACACTGTGGGGAACCTGAGGGGAGACAGCCTTTCAATTTATCTCCGACAGCCCCTCCCCCTCCGTACACTTCAGGGTTTTTAAAGCAGTCAAGAGCATAGATCAGCACCTGAAGTTAGGTCCCACCCCTTGTCCCTGGCTCAGAGGATATGGTGACCTCGCCTCTTTCTCCGCACAAGCACCACGCTGCAGCCTCTTGCCTCCGAGCACTGTTAGCCGCGCCGGCGTTCTTGATACAATTATGATTAGAAAAAAAATCACCTGCAGGGAGGTCGATGGTGGTCATTGTGGGTCGGAAATAGTAACACAGACACGCCTCACCTTATCTGCGAGCTTACCGTGGTGGGCAAACACAATATCAAACACATCCCCCGCAGTACTTTTTCCACACTGACTTTTTCCATTTAGCTGGCTGCTATTTGGAAGTGAGCGGCTGCCGCGGTGGTGAGCTGAGCAAGCTGGGCGCGCACTGAGGCGGTAATCTTTGTGTATAGAAGGCCTTAGCTGAGACTAATTATTTGGCGAAATCACCGTAAGCCTGCGATGATCTCTCTTCCTGTGGTCTCACGGCTGAGCAATTCCACCGATAGAATCTTAACCCCTATTTTCACAAGCCTGTATTATTTACCCTGTTAATTAAGTAGAGGCGCATACAGGCCTCCACCTCCGCAGCCGTGCTACCAATCAGCCATGGCATCTCAGAGTCACTAAGTATTCATGAGCGGGCCCTGTTTGAAACTCTCAAATCAGAATCTAATCTGTGATTAGGCGCATTGTTTGTATGTTGAATTTCTGCGAGTGCGCTCCTGTACTTCGATGGCGTTGGCGGGTTTGTGTAGTGGAGAGCGAGCGAACGCGATTCCACCATTTGAGCACGGGGCTCCTGCTGCTGCCATTAGAAAGCCGCTCCACATTCCGGGCCCGCACTTCGTTCAAAGCCGCTTGCTCTCAACGCACAATTTTTTATTTTTTTTTTTTTGTTTTATGTCTTTTTTTTATTTATTTTTTTTTTTTTGTGACTCATTATTTGGATTGTGACAATCTCCTCTCACACAATGTAGAATTTATCAAATAGATCAAAGACAAAATATGTCTGAATGAAACATCAAAACGAGGCTTTCAAGTGCCTTTCTGATTGTGGGGAAGCTTACAAAAAGGCAACGTCTGCATCTGTTAACAGCGTCTCAAAGAGAATGTAAGGAAAATAAGAATGAAAAAAAAAAAGAAAAAGCAGGCTCTTTCCTGCGATTTCCACTTCACAGTGCCCGTGATGGCTGCTCTGTGACTGATGTTATTTGTCGCTTTCATCTTGTCACAGAGCGGGGAAGATCAACATTGTTCAGGCCCTGTCCTCTGAGGCTTGATCTCATCCAAAATACACACCTGTGGTTTTTTTTTTTTTTAGGATAACACGAGTGCATTTGGCCGTCCTCGCATCCTTGTTCAAAAATAATCGCCCCCCCCCCCTCTCTCCTTTTAGAAGGGAGAATTATTGCTGTGTCCATTAAACCTGCGTGAGGCGGGGATGAAAGGAGTGGTGCTCGAGTTCATCTCATCTGTGAATTATTGATACCTGCCCCTCCGCTGGCTTCTCTCGGGATGGAGGTGGGAAGTGTCTCCTCACATAATGGGCATATCGCGGCAGACATGTTGTCTGGGCCACGGCAGACAAGAGGGAAGGCAGGAGCAAAACTGAGACGTGTTAATAGTACGCCTCCCATCTCTTATTCACCACTGCTGCGCCTGGAGTTGACTTCTTCTGTGTTTGACCTCATCTGCCTCATCTTCCGCCAGCCTCAGACTAAAACTTAACACACTCTTCTCTGCTCCTCTTTCTGTAATGTCTGTGAAAGTAAAGTGCTCCTCCAGCCGTCATATAAAGCTTCAAAGACGATGTGGATGAATGGCTAAGAACGGTTTTGGCTCCGCAGGAGGGCTGCTGAGGATTTAACTCCCCGTAAGAGCCATTGTGCTCGCAGGCGCCACCACTTGTTCGCTTTTCCGCAGAGCCTCCTCTTACACGCTGCACAAGTCACGTGGTAGTGTTTTTTTTTTTGGTTTGTTTTGTCCCCGAGGATAAGTGGGATTGTGGATACACAGAGCACAGACGCAGGTATTTAGTTATGTTGAGGTATTGCTGTGAGCCTTGCGCTGGTTAACATGAATTGGGTCGGAGTTTGTTCAAGTTAAAACGATATGTTTCCCCCTTTGTTTGCACTCTCACTTGCTACAAAAAAAAAGGCCACTAGTTAATTGATGGTAGATGCATATGTGGTGAAACCTCACTGTAATGCAGAACTGCTACCTTTCGGTTCACCATTTCCTTTCGATAACATGAGTCATCAGACAAGCCGTATACACAAAGCGCCAGCAATGCCAGGTAATTAATGTACAGGCCTAGCAGTTGTTTTAATTGTGCTTACTCTGCTCAGGGTTATGGTCAGTTGTAGGACTGCGGTGCCATTTAATGGGCAATTTTCTTCAAATTTATCGGCCTCCAGGTTTGATGTCATTAACTGTGCACCATCCCACACAGCGATATGCCCCTCATGTAACTGATCGCCATTGTTGGCAACTTTGCATTCAGCACTTTTCCTCTCAGCCTGATATAAACCAAGAAGTCTCCACTCAGCAGCACCATGCGGTTTTAGATGTAGATTCTCTTACGCTAAGCGTCTCTGCACTTTCTTATCACATCCACCACTAGTAAAAAAAAAAAAAAGACCCCAATGTAGACAGTGAAGCGAGGGGTAGAACACTGTGTCACACTGTTATCAACCCCGCATTTCAAGTACACCCACTGAAACGCATCACTGGTGCAAACAAGAGAACCCCCTGCTCACGTAACGACGGTGAGAGCTGATGAACTGTCTCCTGCGTCATGTGTCATTTACACTTCCACCATGGCGGTTAAAACTCCTCTCTGTTCCAGCTCCGACTGCATCATCAATTATCTTCAACTGTCAAATAGTTGCTTTTGAGTCAATCAAGCAGTTGAGCAACACTTTTAAGCTGATTTGAAGGGAGTGACATCAGTCGGGGCAGCCAGTGTGCTGATGCACCGGGTCTGCTTCTCGTCGGCCCCCGTCGCACCGCTGATTAATGCAGCCGTGCAGCAAGTATTTTAATACAGCCGGGACAGATGGTTTTAATTGGCGCTTTACAGTTAGAGCAGTGAATATAGAGGGTGAACTGAAAGGGTGTAAATCTTACAATTACTTTTTCTTTCCAGTAAAGTGACACAGTAACAGAAACAGTAAACAATTTGACGCTGGTTTAAAAAAAGGCTTTTCTGAAACCTTCAAGCGGCTGTCATCAATAGTTTTGTATTAATGACGGATGCCATGACTACTCGCTTGAAATGACAACCCCTGCAGAGAATCATCACACAGTTCTGCAGTTCTGTGGAGCTTCATGGCGCCTCGCAGCTCGATGTTTTTGTTTTCAGCCCTGAAACTTTACTTTTGTGTTCATGCAGCCGTTTTCAGCCCCTCGGGCAGCTGTTTTCAGCTCTTTTACTGTACACTGCCTGCCCAGCGCTAAACAGCAGACGGTTAGTAACTAGCTGGTGGACATTTAGCAGCTAAATGCCCACATATGTTTCTCAGGATGTGTAATGTGTAAATAGGCAATTGTAAAGCAATTCATGCTTTACAGTAAGAGCAGTGAGATGGTACAAAGGATCAACAACCTGTCAAGTGAAGTGGTGTAAATCTGACTATCGCTTTCTATTGGCATCACTTAACACTCTGATTTGGGAAATCTGTTGTTTAATCTGACACTGTTAACAAAAGGCTTTCTTAAAAACCTATAAAGCTTATGTACATTTAAACTCTGACACAAAAAGGCTCTATGTTCACTCGTGTAACCAGTGGGTTACTGGGCATGGTGTTGGTAAGATAGGAAACTTACCATGACACCGGGATCTCTCTATGGTGGACCTCCATTTATTCTGACAAACCAGTAGAGAAACAGAACCTCACTGTCAATTCTGCCCGGTCCCGCTCCTACACGAATAAAATAAGTATACAAATATACAGAAGTTAGCTTTAAGCTGCTGTTGTGTACTTGACCCCTTTTAGCGTTACATGTGACCCACTGATAATATGACAATATCGACTGGTGCAGCTCTAAGTCTTCAGGTGTCTTCCTGCGTGCGTGTGTGTGTGTGTGTGTGTGTGTGGAATAACGCACACGTGTCTGCGAATGTGAATCAAGAACCGCCATTAAACGACATCTCCTCTCCCACTGCTGTGAACACCTCAGCGGGCCTGAATCTCCAAAAGCCTCGCTGGCGTCTTAGCAGTGGATGAGTCTGTTCGCTGCGACACCTTTGACTCTGTTCGTAGGTGAACAGAGCAATTTGCCGGCCACACATCATTTCACCTCCCCTCACAATCAGGCTGACGCCATTCCATATTTACAGTTTGCAGATTCAGCAGAGCATTTCAGATAATTAAAATTCAGCGTGCTTTGATGAGTCGGCCCACCTTTGATTTCCCACAGTACCTGGCTTTCAAGGGCACAATTTCCATTTTTGCTTGTTATTTGGAAAATGTCGGGTTTTCTTACGGCCTTTTGACCTTTATTGAGGCACTTTTGGCCATTGTATAAAGGGCACGAAGGCACTGTTGTCCTAGATATTTTGAAGTCATGTGCTGAATTAATCACCCCTGAAAATACAATCCTATTTCTCATCATTGTCAACTGTAAAGAAGCAGCCACTTAATTAGAGACAGTGAGAAATGTTCTCTGCTGTGTGTCAACCCCATGCCATACATTAGAATATTACAGTGTGTGCATAGCAGCCTTTTCTCCTAATAGTACAAGCTGATGCTGCGGCAATAATATAAATTATTTGCTTTTTTTTATTCTACAGGGTCTCCATTCTGAGCAACGGTAACCTTCGGATTTGGAATGCAACCAAATCTGATGCAGGTCTCTACACCTGCGTGGCAAGAAACCAGTTTGGCGTGGCAAGCAGCACAGGAAGCATCACAGTTAAAGGTATTTCCTGTTCTCCCTTTACATTTCATCACTGTCTCCTTTTGCAGTTCAGCCAGCAGGGACCCTGACCAATAAAGCGCTAGACATCTTTTGCAAATGTATGTTTTCCACTCTTGCAGCACGCAGAGCTGCTTGATATTTCATTCTGCTCCTTGAAAGACGAACCTGAAGTATTCGATTTCGTAAATAAAACATGGCCAACGTAGAGAAGGAGGACACTGATTTGTGAGACCTCCAACCAGCTTGTTCTCCCTGTCTTTTGATAAGTCATGAGGAGCAGGGCTTTTTCCTCTGTGCTGTCATCACCAGACAGACACACCTCGGCTGCCATGTCTGTTTGCAGAGGTGTTGAAAACATTCAGCTCACTGCCTCAGTGCCTCCAGTACTGTCAGAGGATATGCTGTGTGAAAAAGGCCAAGTGTTGGCAGATCATCTGGGCTGGGGATTGCATTTCTACTTATGCAATTTATTATAATTCACAACAGATCAAAATACATTTTTACCATTTTGGACACACTCGGATTGACTCAGCACATAGATGGGCCCACCCACAGCCAAGGACACAGGCTTGTTTTGATCATTACTAATAAATGGTGCAACTACTGATCTTGCGGTACATCACAGAGAATACTGGTGCACTGTCCATGGAAGCTATCTCTGCATTGCCTTCCCTCACTTTACCCTGTGAATGATCCTCTAGACATTTTCAGCATCTGTTAGGGTTAAATCATCCTCTGATAAGCAAAAAGCACCAAATCAATAATGATCCAGAAAAAGGAATGCCAAAACCTGGACATATTCAAAGAGAAAGTAAAAATCAGCTTCAGGTAATTTTCCTGAAGCCTTGAAAACAGTCATCAAGCTTCTCCTAAAAAAGAGTAGGCTTGATACATCTCTGATTACCAACTACAGAGCTTTCCTTTATAAGTATTGAAAAAGTTGTCTACCAGCAACTAAGTAACCTTTTAACCTCAAATTCATCTGAGTAGACCAACATGATGTGTGGGGTTCCCCAGGGCTCAGTTCCTGGACCTCTTCTATTCAACACTTCATACTTCTACATACTACTTACTTCCATTAGGCCACATTATACAAAACAAAAAAAAATCAACTACCATAATTATGTAGACGACATACAACTTTACCTCGCTCTGTCACATCTCTCTGTAAGGGAATTGAAGTTAAAATCACTGGACATGCCTGAACTTTCTCCAGCTAAATGCAGACAAAGCTGAGATACTCTGCTGCTACAATCTTAAGACAGACCAAGAAAACTGAACATGTGATGCCATTTCTCGAATCTTCATTGGCGTCCAGTGTGTCAGAGAATATAGTTTAAAGTACTGCGGCTTGTCAATAAATCTCTCAATGATTTAAGACCAAAAGAATCAGCATTTAGTTACTGTGCACCAGGAGGATATTAGACTTGAGCTAGTCTGGTTCACCCGATGTAGACTGTTGGTATAAATATGCCGTTGGAATCTCAGTTGGAATTCTCCTTCCCTTCCGCTATCTGTATGTTACCGTTTTGCAAGGGCCTGGGCCGCCCAAGACGATTGTGATTGGTTTAAAGCCAAAGTGTTTTTTTCCCCTATCCCAGAATGATAATGGGTTCAGCCTATCTCCAAAGGATAGGTCTGGCTATGCAAGACTAGACTTGAACCAACTCTGACCACCTTTCAGTCCAGGTTAAAAACTTTTATTTCTGCATTGCCTTTGACTGAACCTTGAATACTCATCATGAATCATCTTACCCTCCTGTCGTGTACTTATGTCTCTGTCTTTAACATTGTAATAGCCTAAAAAGGTTTCTATTGTTTTAATCTGAATTTTAATGATTTTATGCTGTTTTTCCTTCTTTTTTTTATGTCTTTCAATGCATTATGTAACGCACTTTGAATTTGCCTTTGTGTATGAAATGCGTCTTGCTTTGCCATCATTGAAAAGGAATGTGAGCTGGGTATAAATTGCTGTGCATTGAGTCACTTTATTCTGTGCACACTGCTGTTTTTCTGTCCTATTTCCACAGGGAATAATGTTCTCACCTTCTCCAGTTTCTGGGGGATTTGTTGACATATTCATTGAACTATACCCTCACTGGGACCCCAGTTGCACAGTTAATTTGTGTTATTGTTATTTGCTCTGCCTTGACCTTCCTTGTTGGCTGGCTTGCGTAGATTCATAGAATTATTGATCTTCAGTATATTGGCCTTAGGGAGAAAAGTTCACCAGTCATATTTCAAAAGGTTTGGTTAAAGATTTACATGTATATTTCAACCGATTATTGGAATATTTTGCATGAAATCAGACAGCTGCCATTGCATTTCATCAGTTCCACGACAAGCAGCCTGTGGGCAAGATCGTGCTTGGCAAATTCACTCAGAACCTTTATTCACCTACCTCAGAGGGAATGTGGTTGAGTGTAACCACATGTAAACAAGCAGCGTGTTGGTGTTGAGGAGACCTTAAACCTGTTAGGCCAATAATTGCACAGGTTAAAAAAACAAAACCTTTTTACCAGAAAACACATCACACAATGGAATTTTGAAAAACTCTCGACCAGCTCTTTTTGTAAATCATTATCAAGGAATGTTTCCTTTTTTCTGTTGAATTATAAACGACAGATTTCATGTATTATGAATGCTTGAAAGTCCGCAGCAGTCAAGGATGTCGGGATAGCTTAGAGTGCACCTTGCCTCTGATTTATGCTGATGCCTCATTCTGCCTCCCATTAACGACTCTGCCTTTCTACAAAAATAATCAGTAACCTTTGCATAATTGAAGTGAAGAAATTAACAGTGTAAAATGTCAGTGTATTTGTATTTTTGCACAGGAACACGTTAATTGGTGTGAAATTTTAAGACGCCGAGCTCGACTTCGAGGCAAAATGGAAAGCACAGCGTCGCTACACTCTACCAGTTACACTCTACGCTGTCCTTTTACCCATTTATCACAGTGTGAAATGAAAATGGTACAGAACCCCCCAGCCAATCTGTGCGGGGGGGGGGGGGCAGTGGAGGACACACGTCTTCTCAGCATAAATAGACAGCACTGTTATCCACTTATTATTCTTGTGAAAGGGAACATGGGTTTTATTTGACACCCTCTCTTACTTGCTTCCTTTCCATCATCATATGTTAAAGCTGTTTTCTGCAGCTGATGTACAAATGTTCCTGTATATGATCTTGTGCCTTTCTGTCACAATCAATATTGTTTGGAAAATGGGATGGGGTAATTTACACGCACTATTTCATTGAGGATTGGAAACCTGTTTAGTGGGGAGGAATCTGTGTTGCGGGAGCAGCCCTTATGGGAGTTGACAGTAGTTTATTCAAATCGACTTAGGTGATATGAATACTGAAAAATACCTGTCAAAAAGCATTCGGCATCTCCTGCTGTGAATAAGCCACCTAGGAAACAGCAGAGGAGCTGTCACAGCATATGAGCCCTGTTAATGTCCCCATTATTCCAACACTGGAGGGATATTAGCAGATTAATTGCACTTGATTATAGACGTGCTCCTTGAATTTTGATTACACTGGAGATTAGCTGTAGCAATTAGGGTTGCCTCAGATCATTACAGATGGTCAGTGAACTCAAAACTTCTGAGATCATACTGTGTTCACTTCTGTTTGCCTCTGCAAGCCCTGAAGGCAATTCATCATTTCCAACAAGTTTACAGACGACACAACAGCCATTGGCCTCGTCCAGGGCGGTGATGACTCTGTTTATGGAAAAGAGATTGAACAGCTGGCCCTCAGGTGCAGCTGAACACACTCAAAACTGTGGAGATGACAGTGGACTTCAGGAGGAGCCCCACCACCACCATACTCAACAGCACTGTGTCTGCTGTGGAGGCCTTCAGGTTTCTGGGATCCACAATCTCCCAGGATCTAAAGTGGGCATCCAACAAACAGTCCATCATCAAGAAGGCCCAGCAGAGTATATTCTTCCTGCGCCAGTTCAGGAAGTTCAACCTGCCTCAGGAGCTGCTGATCCAGTTCTACACTGCAATAATCCAGTCTGTTCTCTGTCCATCTATCGCCTGTCTGGTTTGGATCAGCCACCAAAACAGGAACAGACTACAACGGACAATTAGGACCACAGAAAGAATCACTTATACATGTCCAGAGTCAGCAAACCGGCAGGAAGCACCACTGCAGACCTCTTTGTGTTCGCACTTTTTAGCCTAGCTAGTGGCATGGCTCTAGGGATGACTTTTTTTTTTGTACAGACATTCTGGTCCCCAGCGGATAAATCCTGATGACTTTGGTGATCCTCTGACTTTTCCTGTAGTGCCACCATGAGGTTCTTATCAGGAGCCGCTGATGAAATGTCTATTGAATGTATTGCCATGAAGTTCAGTAGAGACATTTATGTTCCCCTCAGGATGAATTATCTTTTCACTTTTCCACTAGCACCATCATGAGGTCAACATTTTAACTCATCGAATACTTTGGTTTATGACCAAATACCTGCAGAACTAATACCATTCCCATCTTTGTGTTTAGTGCTAATTAACCAACGTTAGAATGCTAACACGCTGAACTAAGATGGTGAAAATGGTTGACATCGGCATGTTACTACCATGGCTGTTGGCGCTTATGGCCGGGTTATGCTAGAAAATAACAAGTTTGTACCACGAGTCATCCAACCATGTCGACGGGCAAACTGATTTACAGCGGCTCCAAACGGCCACACTCAAAGGTGAAATGACAAGTCGTCTGCCATATAGAGAAGCATAACGGCGTACATTTTCTCCTGGAAGACATTAATAGTGTTGCACTAGTTATTTAAAGAAAGAAGAAAGAGGGTTTAAGGGAGAAGTTCAAACCTTGCTTCCACACTGCACGCAAGTGGAAGTGAATGGTTTTGGAAAGATACATGAATTGTCAGACGCAGCCCACCTAGTTCCAGCGTTGGAAAGGTGTGGGGGGTATAGGGTTTCCAAAGCTCGACATTCTGACAAGCGCTTCTGATGAGTGTACTGGGCCATTTAGTCCTGTTGAATAAAAAAGACTTTCTGTCTGTTCTGGCTTTTGGAGGTGTAAGTAGTCCGATCAGTTTACGTACTGTTCTTGAGCCCCACTGAATGGAAGCTGGATTTTGGACCTAAAAACATTCCAGTTTTATGCCGAACTCTGGGAGGCGTTTTTCCAAGCGAACCCTTTCGCCCATGTTGACTGCCAGCAACTATGTGAAATAAATGCGGTGTGACTCCTGACAGCCATATAGAAAAATAATGAGCAGCCATCTGTCAGTGATCACCAGCAGGTTGCTGCAAATGTGTCACTGCACATCCTAAGAATACACTATTCAGTGCATCTTGTATGTATCTGTTGAGAGCTGTATGTATGGTTTTTCCATAATTGAAGTTCGTCCTTGAGAGACCTTTGATCTGTCTGAAAATAAGTGGCATTCACAAAGGCGCATCAGAGGAGTTTGTGCTGTGCTGATGAAAGCAATGTTCTTGGTTTGTTCATTTGAAAAGCAAGGGGAGGAAGAGTTGGTGGTGGATTGATTTCGCCGACAGACTTCTTCAGCAACATGGAATGCGATGCATAATGTTACAGTGATTTGCTTCCAAATACATGATGAAGCAAAGTGAACCGTCAAATCTCGTACGGCCTTTTTAGAGAACGTTTTTTTCGACCCGCCGCTGAAAAAAACATTTTCTTTACATGTTTGTGTTTGTCTTGGACCTGCATGCCTCCGGATGATCGGCGTGAATCTCGGTTTGAAGAACTCAGAGGGTCAGGGTCAGGCTTTGCTCCGGTAAATTTGTTTTCAAAGTCCCAGCATCACGTGGGCCGTGGCTCTTTCGATGCCCTTCTCTATGCATTATTCAAGCGCACATCACTCACCTTGTGTGAAAAACTACAGAGTGTATATACACTCAAGGAGTTATATTCTCCCTGCTTACACATTACAGCTTTAGACCATCAAAGCTGGGAGGGAATCTCCACAGGGGGGGGTTGGGGCCTGGGGGGGGGGGGGTGGGAGTGAGCATTATTCATAATGGCTGCTGTTTGTGGGAAGACTGGTGAAACTGGCCATGTGAGGCATGTCAGTGCGCCTCAGTGAGGAGCAGGGAGTCATTTGGTAACGGTTAGCTCGCTCTGCTTTCTGCTCAACCGTACGTTATTGTTGCACAGCTTCTCTTGAGTGTTCCCACTGCGAGCCAGGGCCAGTAAGTCATCTGTTTGGCTCCCACACCTCCTTAAAATTGCATGCAGTGCTATGATTGTTGTTGTCTAAGGTTAGTAGTCCAACTTGATGTTGCTTAAATGATCAAATAGTCAGTCAAATTCTCATTCTTTAAACAATGTTGGCGGTCTTCAGCCTAAAAACCTCTATATCAGACCATATGTATATATTTTCAATTTTTCTTAACAATCAAATGGCTTGAATACAGCACCGACTCTCACCACAAAAATGACTCAGATGGTCTCTTGCCGTAGTGAGGGTAGTTTCTGTCCTTTCTTAGCAGAGGCAGATATAGCGTGGCATTGTTTTACATTCTTACCGTGGCAATCATTTTTGGTAAGGCTTTACAGGTCTGTAAGAATTTCCTGGGACTTTTCCTGAAAATAATTATGTAATTTGGTACTGGATGAAGCAAAAGTAGGTCCATCTAAACCCAAGAAAATATTCTTGAGCTTTATTCTCCTTATATGTTTAATTGCGTACTTGCCTGCAGACAAGTGTCACCGTTTTGCTTGTTCAGCTGACTGTGCTCTAACCAAAAGACTATTTTTTGGAGAAATGAGTATCAAATCAAATAATTCTTACTGGGGAACGTAGGGAAATATTCTGAAATGTTGTAGCCATGGAATAAAGCATGCGTGTTTTCTGTAACCTTACCGAGTTTTAGTTGACGAAACCTAACCATACCCTGACCATAAGAGGTATGTTATGGGTAGTTTTGGAAGACAATGGCAAGAGATCAACTTTGTCATATGAAGTATGAGGATGTAATGTTGTTAGGAAAGTCTCGCCAACAACAAAACCATGACTTGATCCGTGCACGTTGATGAATGACATACTTTCAGATAAACGACATCAAAAATACTACACAACAGTGAGGGTTATCTGCATGAAAATCCAATGAAATTTCCTCAATGGCAAGTCCTATTGTTTCAAATGTTTTTGTGGACATTTCATTTCTTTTAGTCATGAAAACTGAAATAAATGGGTTCAAAAGTGTCTATCACAATTGTTACAGCCACCACTCAATGACAGCCATCAGTGTATTTTTAAAATAGTTCTGAATTAACTGAATTACAAAGCAGTCAGCACAGTACACGGGAAATGTATTGGCCTACCATTCCTGGTGGGAGAAATCACAGCATTTACAACATTTACACACATTGGTTTGGTATGTTTAATTCATTTATGGTCATTTATTCATGTTAGACACTGTCACGTAACAACAGGTGACTGTGGAGAAAACACTTTTGAAAGTATGTCAGTACAAACGGAAACGTGTCAACGGCGCTTTGACGCACCTCGGTAGCACTTCCTGGGGTGTCACCCAGTCCGTCTCAGCACGTTGGCACGCTCTCTATCTTGTCCCTGATTGACCTCGCTAAGTGAGTGGGTTACTATCCCCTCGTTATCGCTGGCAGTCGGTAACAAGGCATTATACAAGATAGAAATCAATCACATTACGAGCAAAGTGTGCGGTTGTGTAACCAACCTTGGTCGTCCATAATCTGTCACAAATGATGACAGAGGAGGGTAATAAGGGAGCATATTCCCACCATCATTGTCACAGTGAATCCCTGGAGGCAGGCAGAGACCGGGCGGCCGAGGAGAGGCGTTCGCGTTAGAGGAGGAAACCATAAAAGAAAATAAATGTTTATAGTAGGCTATGTTGCAGAGATAGAAGGAGTAAATATGTTTGACTGTGGATCCATGTAAGTATTTCCCCGCAGATCCTTCCTGAGCCTTTTGTTATCTCCTGTATCTCGCTCCTAGAGTAACTGTCTCGCCATGAAAACCACTGTACAGTCTCGACACAGAAGTCTGTCTCTTACCCTTTAAATTTTTTAGGTTTTCATTTTCCTTCTCGCACTTGTTCTACAAGGTTTCTACCAGCATTTGAAAACAGAGCAGTAGACATAGTAGACACAGACCCTTGAATACCTCCTGTGTATTACTACGACGTTTTTTGCCGCGCCGCCATCGCTCACCATTTAGCTCCAGCAATGGAGGACTGGGGCCTCTCAGACACACTTTCATTGTGTGTGTGACAAAACCCACCAGCTGATAGCATTCTGGCCTGATATCAGAAAACGACTAGATAAATCACATTGGGAGCGTATGGTGGTTGTGTGTGTGTGTGTGTGTGTGTGTGTGTGTGTGTGTGTCTGTGTGTCTGTGTGTCGGGGGAGGGAGGGGATGGAGGGTGCCAATAGAATGAAGGTATCGAATTCACTCTGGATGAAGACTGCACTGCCGGCACTTTCTACATGAATCTATGCCTGTCCAGGGATCATTTGCCATGGTTAATTTACTCTGTGTGCTCAGAGTGGCAATTTCAACCAAGTAATCACAGCACCCCCAAGAGGGAGACAGGTGTTGTACACTCTGAGAATACAGCCCCCCCCTCCCTTCTGGCCTCTCTCATGTCCTCACCTTCCTCCTCCGATGCTCACACACAAGTGCAGATAGGGGACGCTTGCCTTATTCCCTTGTGATGCTTGTAATGCACTGCAGGCTTGAGAAGAGAGCGGCGATGACTGGAAGGAGTGCTCACTGCTGTTTACTGTTTTCCTCGTGGTGCGTTTTGGGAATTTCGGGCCGATCAGGGGGGAGTTCCAGGCCGAAGGCTGAGCTGGCAGTGACACATGGCGGCTTCTCAGGATGCAGGAGAGCCACGTCTCAGAGTCCCCGCAGAGACGAGCTCAGGCCGGAACTAATACCAGTTTTTGTAGCTGCGCGCCCTAGTTTGCTGTGTGCTCTGTCCCACATATCCTTCTATTAACTGAGTCTGACATATCCATAAGGATGATGGAAGGGCTTGGCTTTTCCGCAAAGCTACTTCCTGTGCTGAATTGTAATGCCCGGAAAAGGGGGGGGGGGGAGCTGAACGGCGAGTCTGATCATGTGAACGTGTGTTTCAGAGCCGACCATCATAACCACCCTGCCATCCACGCTGGACGTCACCGTGGGGGAGAGCGTGGTCCTGCCCTGCCAAGTGAGCCACGACCCGTCCCTGGAGCTCAAGTTCACCTGGTTCTTCAACGAGCAGGTCATCCACTTCGGGAGCCACGGTGGATTCTTCGAAAAAGTGGGAGGTGTAAGTCCATAATCCCCCCCCCCCCCCCAAGGTTTCTCAGAACCTGCAAGGCTATCGGGCCTCTGATTTTCAAACTGGCTGTCATGTTGTGAGAGCTGCAAAGACGAAAGGTTTCCCATTTACAAACAATTGAGGATGCGCGTGCAGCAGGGGATTAGACATCAAGTTGTCACAATACCATGCTAGTTTATACAGTGTATGGACGTTTTCATTATTTAGAACTGGAGCAACTTGCTGAAAACCAATATAATTTAGTGTTTAGAGGTAAATGTATGTGGCACGTTAGTGTACAAAAAATAAAGGTAACATTAGCATTAAAAAATAAAAGTAACATTAGCATAGAAAAAAACAAAAAACAAAAGTAATGTTTGCAAAAAAAAATGAAAGTAACATTAGCATAAAATAATATAACAAGTTATATTAGCATATATGAAATTAAGAGCATAAAATCTCCACAGCTCCACAGCTCTAGATGCCTGCAGTGCAAACGGGCAAGCTTCACTCATGAAACAGCACAGGATTTGGTATGTTTACAGGATCCACGGGATCATGAAAAGATTCTCTGCACAAATGTTTTTGTCCTCCGAAATATTATAAGCGCAGAAACATGACGCACTTTTCCATCTAAAAGTTGTCAGTCTGCACCTATATCACTGCAACTCTAAATGCACGTCAAACTGATCACCTGAATAGAGCCTGACAGGCTTTGGAAATGTTCATTACGGCCACGAACACGCAATAATAGTGTGCGCTGTCTCGCCCTAAAACAGGCGTTTCTTCCTCACCAGTCTCTGTCCACCACCGTATTAAAATCCAGGACTCTGACCAGATCTCTGCATGCAAATCACTAATTCAGCAGGTTTACTTTTTGGGGATATTGAGCATTTTTTTCTCTCGTTACTTTTGCAATTTATGCCACGCCTCATGTTGAATCGCCCCCATAAGCTTTCAGTCATTCCAGATTGCTTTTCAGATGACACGGAATATAATGAATAATTAAGAAACAAACCTTACCGTGGCGTGTTGAAGAATGCTAATTGGATTGGCGCGACTGTGCTCCTCTGCTACATAAAAGACGCTGATTTATTTTCCAACCCCTGCAGAGATTTCATTGTACAAAGGTCAGGAGGTGACTCTGAAGATTCATTGGTACGTCAATATTATGCTCCTTCTCCTCCTTTTAGCGGGGTCATAATAAATTCAGCCGCAGTGCAGAGGAAATGTTTGTATCAAGTGTATTATTTATGGCCAGAAAATTGCTGCCTGTGGTTTACTTTAAAATGAAATTTACATACACTCCCTGCAACCAGTCTCCGTCAGCCGTTGTAAACTTAAAAAGGTTCGCAGCTTACATCTCAGCATGTGATACGCAGGGTTTTTTGTTGTTTTTTTTCCCCTAAAAAGAAAATTCAAGGCTCCTTCAAAAACTGCAGGCGTAAAGGAAAAAAAAAAATGCAGCACAGAGTCGTCTCTCCTGTTTCCTCTATGATTTAGGTGCTTCTTGTGCTATTATTTACAGCCTCCTCGACCTAATAAATTACTCTACAACTACACTTACATTGATGAAGCTACCAGCCACTCCATAGCATTTTTACTGCCATTGTGCAACAGCTTTCCGCCATGTCCAATTTATTACCGAACATGCGCGGCTCTGCTATGATGAAATGATAATGTGGGCGTGGGAATTACAATTAGAGATGGAATAAAGGGCTCCCTTAAAGAAGTAGCTATTTAGACTAGCCATTAGGCTGCTCCTTAAAACTGAAACGGCTCTATACCCCAATCAAAATCAAGCTATTTGAGCAAGTGCATTTCTGTAATTATAGAGATAGAAATACCCCTCGCCCCCCTGTCGGGCACACTCCGTGCTTTTATTCTGTGTCCTTTTTGGAATTTGGGAGGAAAGGCTGTGTGAGGAATAATTTTTTCAAGATGCACATACATGAGAATGAGCTTTCTCTTCAGCTGGTTTTGCTCCCATGTGGCTGGAAAGTCAGTATTTGTAGAATTTGTTGCAGAATTACAATAGCTGGAGGCTTACCATGTTGCTTATGGAAGTCTGTGTGCGTGTGTGTGTGTGTGTGTGATGGTGCATGTGTTGAATGACAGCAGCACTCGGCAGGAGACATCATGATTCGAAACATCCAGCTGAGGCACGCAGGGAAGTACACGTGCGCCGTGCAAACGAAGGTGGACAGCATTTCCATCGCCGTTGACTTGGTGGTCCGAGGTAAGCCACGACACCGAGCGCAGAGTCCCAAGTCAAAGTGACTACTGACCGGACTCGTCAGGCTCCAGGCCAGTGTTGAAGGTTTCAAAACAGTAAAGTGATGTATCATTCATCTGCTGCTGGAGAAGGAAGGGATTTGTCAGTGATTAATGAAATAAAGGGTTAGAACGAAAAAAGGAGGCAAATGGAAATTTCTGTCTTCGAGGTTTAAAGGAAATTCACTGTCTATTGAGACCAAATAGCTCCCAAAGGTTTCACACTGAACTGATTCTGCTATAGTAGCCGCAGGTGCTAAAACCACCCCAACTCTCCCCACCATCTTTCCATCTCTTCCTAATTTACATTACCACCCCCCACTCCCCCCCCCCCCCCCCCCCTCCCTTCCTGCCGACTGTCTCTCTATCTATCTTTCCCTCCTCTTTCCTGCCTGGCTGTGCCATCTATCAGGTCCCCCGGGCCCCCCCACCAGCATCCATGTAGAAGGAATCACTGATACCACAGCCTCTCTGTCCTGGAGGCCTGGTCCTGATAATCACAGTCCAATTACGGCACACACCATCCAGGCCAGGACACCATTTTCCCTCGGGTGGCAGGCTGTCACCACAGGTAAGCTCTCTCCAACCAGCCGTGGCCGACTCCAATCACATGGAGGGGGGCCGCTCTTCATTCTGCCTCGCCCGTGAGAACATTGGGGAGGTAATTTCTTTTTTTTTTTTTTTCACCCCAGCACCAAATGGTACGCAATCGTAGCATGACTATTGACCGCCATTTTATCGGACTCCTGGGAATCGTGAAACATGGATCTTATCCTGATGATGATGCTTGTTGCCAAGGCTGTAATTTGATAGTGTAGTTAAGTGATAGCAGCGGTCTAATTTTTCCCCACATCCTCTTTAATGGGGCCCTTAGAATTCATGCATGACTGGCATAATGTGCATTTATGCCGTACTGTATACCTTGTTCTATTGATATTTTTGTGAATTAAGGACACTTAGATAGTTTTACTGGCCTCATTGATTTAACACATCAGGAATATATTCATATATATATGATACGGAACTACATTATGACCTTGCAGATAGAGCGCCTCCCTCAACAGAAGAAATTTACATTTTGTCATTTCTAGTCATCATCTCTAATTCTTTCTATATTTTAGGCATCACGGAGATTTTGATGTTTTTCTATACATCCAGCAACACACACAGCGCATCATTTCCTCGCCATGTCTTACCAGAGAGCTAAATAATCTCCAAATCAGCAAGTTAACAGTCAGTGTGTTTCTTTATATCTCTTGTTTTGAGAGTTAGTGTGTGCATTATGTGTCCTTGTGAGGGATTACACCTGTCCTATGTACCTGTGGTGGAGTCCCACCAGGCCTGTCAGCCCGGAGGACAGTGTGCTGCTGATGCTAAGATGACACACACACACACACACACACATATATATATAAAACACACACACACAAAGTTTCTTGATACTGAAGGGGGCCACTGTTTGTTTTATGCCAGTTCCTGAGGTGGTGGGGGGCCACCGGCTGACAGCTACAGTAATAGACCTGAGCCCTTGGGTGGAGTATGAGTTTCGAGTCCTGGCAAGCAACACCATCGGGACCGGCGAGCCCAGCAAGCCATCTAAACAAGCAAGGACAAAGGGGACCTGTATGTACTGCAACACAAAAAAACTTTCTTTATGCCTCTTTCAAAAGTGTATGTCATGTTTATTTGTTCTTCCCCTCAAAGACAAGCGCAATTTACTTGATTTCTTCTCTTTTTTAAGAGATCAGATGAGAAGATTGGTACTACTCTTATGTCAGTAAATATGAAGATACAGCCAGGTGACGCTTCGCTTAGCTTAGCTTAGCATAGCATAAAGACTGGAAACAAGGGGAAACAGCTAGCCTGACAATGTCTGAAGTTAACAAAATCCCCCAGCACCCCAACAACATCACCTGTAAAGCTCAGTACTTATATTTCACGTAAAATGGACAAGTTGAAAACTATTTCTAGCAAATAACCCCCGATAATACTAACCACATCTATTTTGCCCTGTTTACAGTCTTCATGCTAAGCTACGCTAACAGCTTCACATTTAATGTACACATATGAGAGTGATAGCAGTCTTTTCAACTAACTCTTGGTACAAAAGCAAATATGTGTATTTCCCAGAATGCCAAACAAGACCTAGAATGAAGGTGAAGTACATTTTTGGTGCTTGTAAAAATGTAGATTTCGTGTTGCGTGTGGTCACTTCTGTGACACAAGAAGCTGAAATTCTATTCAGATCGAACCTTGATAAAAAAAAATCCAAACCATCTCTATAAAGCAGCAATCAGGAGTCTACCCAGCAAGGTTAGATCCTCTGTGTGTCTTGGTCCTTTGGAATCTTTCGGTATGAGAAGCATCAAAGGCTGGCCGTGTCTGCAAACACGACTCGGCTGTTTGCTGAAATCTTACAGGATTTCTGGAAGTTCAAATATGTCTAAAGTTTACCTTTCTCTGCCGCGCGGGAGTAGCAACACGGAAAATGATTACATGTGCCTTCTCAGCGCCGTGTGAAGTCAACAGGGCTAAGCTGATCTGTCTTCTTCCTCCAGCTCCGAAGGTCACGCCGGCTAACGTGAGCGGAGGCGGTGGCAGTCGCTCCGAATTAGTCATCACATGGGAGGTAAGCAACCTTGCTCAGGGATCCCTCAGCCATGGAGGAGGGAGCCAGGCGTCATTATTCTCTGTGGATCCGGGCCTCTGTTTCATTAATAACAGATGAATGGCTTAATGTATGGCATTTCATTTTTAAGAACAGAGGAGGCCATAACTGCTGCTGTCACCCTAGGGGAGAGAAAAATGCTTTTGAGGTTTAAATACGATAATTAAACTCAATGGTCCCTTCGAAGTCCCAACTTTTTTTCAGATTGTTTTTCCCTCTTTTTCTTTTTTCCCTCTGTCTTTCTTTCTTTCTTTCTTTTTCTTTCTTTCTCTCGTACAAAGCCCCCCAACATATCAGTCCAGCTCCAAAAGCTTCTATTTATTCAGGCTGCTCAAAAATCATCAGCCCCCGCTGCGGAACGTTTCACAGAATCGCTGTTGATGTTTCAATATGCAAGAGTTCAATTAAAGTCTAACTTCTGCTTAACAAAGCCGCTTTTTTCTTCTTCTTTTTTTGCCTCTCCCCTGAAGATTCCTGAGGCGTTTTCCTTTTGACATGAAAGTGGGGGGATGGAGTGTTGCATTTTTTGTGTAATTTGAACTTTAAGTTGTGCTTACGAGTTTGGTGTGTTACCTGTAGTGGGCCTAAAAGTTCCAGTTCAAGTAAAATAGTGCAGAAGTTAAAATATTGGAACCCTAACCCTAATATATTTTTAAGATATATAGAAAAAGAAAAGATATAATACTGCGGTAGGCAGGTGTACAGAAGTGATAAATGGATAAACTGTAATATAAACAGGTTGTGATAAATATATATATGTATGTATATGTATATATATATATATATATGTGTGTGTGTGTGTGTGTGAGGGAGTCCATCCAAGTGAGAGCAGCGGTCTAATTTCTCCCCACATCCTCTTTAATGGGAATTCACGCATGACTGGCATAATGTGCATTCATGCTGTACTGTATAACTTGTTCTATTGATATTTTTCTGAATTAAGGACACATATATAGTTTTACTGGCCTTATTGATGTAACACATCAGGATGTATATATGTATATACATATATATATATATGTACACATACATGAATAAACTGTGATGTAAACAGGTTGTAGTAAATATGTGTGTGGGAGTCCATCCTTTCCCATTTCCAAGCAATATTTGGGAGCCATTTGTAAGTGAGTCCATTGAGGCTTTTGATAAGAATGCTGTATTATAAAAAGTAAGGGGCTCATCATAGGAGCCCAGAGTTGAGATATCTAGACCACAGCCTGACATTCATGGACAAACAGAAGAAACGAAGTGCTCTTTGATACGAGCATGTACTGTGTCTGCTAGTCTGCAGTACGGAATGTATGACGCATGTTATCAGTCTGACAACAGAATGATCACAGTCACTCAGACAACAGCTGCTGGTATGGTATCGTGCTGAGTGTACTGTACTGTGTAATGGCTGTATCTAGCAACAGTTCTTGTGTGTACGGCATGTTATATTTGGGGCAAAGCATTGACTCAAAGGCCATGTCTTTAGTGTGTTTAGTCGTAAGTTTCCAAAATGTGTACTGTACTTGAATTTTGCATGGAAATGAGGAAATGAATTTCTTTTGTGCTTTAACTGTGTTTTTTTTTTCCTGCAGCCGGTTCCTGAGGAGCTGCAGAATGGAGCAGGGTTCGGCTACGTCGTGGCTTTCCGACCCCGTGGCGCCACGGGATGGATGCAGGCCGCCGTGCCGTCCGCTGAAACATCCAGATACGTCTTCAAAAACGAGAGCATCCAGCCGTTCTCGCCTTTCCACGTGAAGGTCGGGGTTTACAACAACGAAGGGGAAGGGCCGTTCGGACCTGTCGCCACTATCTACTCTGCTGAGGAAGGTGCGCAGGATCTCATACTCCACATAGTTTGGAGTAGCTCTACTTGCTCAGCCACTATTAATGCATGAGTACATGACTAGATCCATCCAGGGTCCTGAACAGTGGCAGCAGTTCTTCTATCAGCACTTCCCCATACCTCCCTCCCTCTGTTGTTCAGATGAAATTGCTTTGGAACAGTTTTGATGTTCCCTCTTTGAGGGGTCATTAAAGCTCAGTGTTACTTCTAAAATCATTCAGAGTCTTTATACATTAACTCCAGAGCCTGGCCGAGCGCCCACCAGGATCCGTGCCAGGAGCCTCTCCGCGTCCGACATTGAAGTCTCGTGGAAAGCTCTGCCCTGGAATGCCAGCAAGAAAAGAGTGCTGGGCTATGAGGTGAGCTGCACTCAAATACCTTGTTTGTGGGTGCAAATGTGTGTGTGTGTGTGTGTGTGTGTGTGCGCGTGCACAAGCACATGCCAACTAATGCCGTTGAATCCTGTTCTCTTCTATTATTGATGAGTGTTTCAGGCTCGTGCACCTTGGGCATAGGAGATAATAGCTTGCTGCATGCATAATGGTCCAGCCTAGTCCCGTGCCTGTGGGTTTAGTTGTGTAGCTCTTGTTGTTTACCTAAGTACTGTAACCACCCCGATTAGCGTACTGATGCAATACTCGAAGGGATAGAACATTTAGCTTCTAATCCACGCAACAAGGCTCAGTCAGTTCTGAGTCGTTTTAATTCCGCTCATTATTGACATCCAAGAGGCGAAGAAAGGCGCTGTTTTCATCCACAGATTGCATAAAGTGCCAGAATAATAGATTGTTGTCCACTCAAAGTCAACAGAGGAGCAGGGCCTGAGCAAAGCATTCCTGTGAGGAAAGACAAATTATATTTGTGCTGTCAAGCGTGCCAGCTATTTCAGCCCTGACAAGCAGGGTGACAAAGAAAATCTGTTATCAGTGGAAGTTGATGGCTGGGGGTTTCTGAGGATTCTTTTTCCTTTTCGTCTTTGTTTTCTCTTTCTTTCTTTTTTTTTCTTTTGCATATTTGACCTCACTCTTTACCACAAAACTATGCAATTTCACATCATTTTGGGCTGTTATTATTACCATAGATAATGCTCAAAAAGCTTAAAGATAAACATTTAATTCTTCAAATTTAACTACCTGGCTATTTGGCACTCAGTCAGCGTGATGAACATCTGCGCTCATCACCTCACATTAGTAGACGACCAGCTCCGACCTGTCATTTTAACATCATGCTGTCTACTTGAAGGGCTAGTATACTTTCTAGTCAACTGATTTATTCCCCATTCAGTGAGATTTACACCATTTTACCAGTCGCTTGCTTTAAAATGACAAGTGTGCCCTTTGTTTTCTGAGACGCCGTACGTTGGCTGGGAAAAGGTGAGAGAGGGAGGAAGATAGCGGCGTTTGTTACGTTTGGCTCCGCTACCAAAATGTGTCATTGGCGATCCCAGCTTCAGTGAAAGAGTCTGTTCTGTGGACCCTCGCTGAAGATACGCCAGCCACCCCATGCATTTAGGGAACCCCCCCAAATGTAAAAATGTTTTGTTTTCCCACCGAACAGTGCTGCAGGGTCCAGGCAGGACGCAAACATCGTATCGATAAATTACAGCTCCCGCGCTCTCACCCCCACACCTAAGCCGCGTAAAGGCAGGAAAATCCCCGACTTAAACCGCACACACTGAGGCACGTAGCTCATGGTGAGCAAAGAGGTACATGAGGTGACACGCTGCTAAAGCTTGTTTTTCAGACCGGTTCACATCTTCCATCCAGTCGAGTTCACAACTCTCTGTTCCCAGTTTGTGCTTCACTGACGGAAAGCTTTTAAGGTGTCTGTCGTGTTTACCTGCGTTCGCGTCTGTGCTGCTGCCCTGTTGCTTTACAGCTGAGGTACTGGAGTAGAAGTGAAAGGGAAGACACGGCCAGTGTGCTGAAGACTGTGGGAAATCAAACGTCTACCATTATCCGTGGGGTGAAAGGCAGCACCACGTATTACATCTCAGTGAGGGCGTATAACACTGCTGGAACGGGGCCTCCCAGTGCCACTGTCAACGTTACCACCAAAAAACCACGTAAGTAGCACATCAAACTAGAACTGCTGGTCACTCTCCGCCCCTGTTCAGCTTTTGTTTGAGGTGAATAAAGTGTTTTTCTCCTCTCAGCACCCAGCCAGCCGCCGGTTAAAGTGATGTGGAACACGTCAGACTCCAAGATTATATTGAACTGGGAGCAGGTCAAAGCCCTGGAGAATGAGTCAGAGGTCACTGGTTACAAGGTAAGCTCGTTTTTTTTTATCAGAAAATGTGTTGTTGCCATGGCTTCCGTGCCTGACCTGACTCTCGACTTGACTTTCGCCACTCGCCCTCAGGTGCTGTACAAGAAGAATCGGCACAGCCGGCCCAACGTCATGGAAACCAACACCACCTCTGTGGAGCTCGCCCTCCCCACTGATGAGGATTATATCATCCAGATAAAGCCATTTGGAGAGGGAGGGGAAGGCAGCAGCAGCAGGCAGATCACCATCCCAAGGATACCAGGTCAGTGGAGAGCTAGTTAGTGCCTCCCTCGTGGCTGAGCTGCATAATCCACTCCCCTGCTGCTGTCTTGCCGGAGCAGATTAGCTATCATCATCTCCAAAAGAACAGAGAGAGTGGGGGGGGGGGGAATGTACTACATGAGACATTTGTGTTGTAGAGTGCTGCAGGAATGAGTCCTAAAACCCAGGTCCCTCGTCTCGAAGTCAATGGGTTTCTAAATGGGTTTTTGGTTAGATGCCTGAAATAAGGTCTGTGGTTAACACAAGCTTAAGAGATTTTCACTTTTCTTTTTACGTCTTAAAACAAGGCGGTTGCTAACAAGTGGCTACGTGACAGAGGTAACACGGAAACTCATCTACTCCCTGGGTCCGCCTTTACAGCCTTGTTGTGTTTATACTCTATATCTATCTGTCTATATAGCTATATCTATATTCTCTTACAAGTTGGAAGCTTAGTGCTGGTGACATTGAAGTAATGCGACCATGGGGTAGTTCGTTTATAGCCTAACATTAGCTTTTTACTCCTGGCGATCCCATTTATGCTTCAAAAATCATAAAAGTGGGGTTCATTAGTGAAGATTATCTCGCTGAACAAAACGTATAAGTACCATAAACTTTTGTTTGCCACAGAGCTTATTTTCTGCAATAATCCAAAATCCCATTGGCTTTTTGTCGAGGGAACCAGGGCGGTGCTGACTTATGTGCCGTGCCTGCAACACTCTATTATAGCCTCTACAAAGACACCATAATGCAAGCGTTGCATGCAAAGTTGAGCCGTTTATTTCGATTACTTTCTATGTGTCAAGTAATAACTCTCCAGCATTCTTGAAAATGAGCGTTTTCAGTTCGTAATGACTAAAGCAGGCTGGAGATGGACCGGCCTATTAAAGAAATGAAATGTCAGAAAGTCTGTGTGATGTCACGACGAACAGACTAACAGCCTCGTTCTTTTCAATACCTTCTCAGGCCCCAATGCAGTCGGCTCGGCATCCAAGGTCTCCACTCTGTCAGCCCTCAGTACAATAGCACTGTCTTTCACAGCGCGGACATCTTTATGACAAACAGCTCCCAGCAGGCGTGGCTTCTGATGTGCAGACAGCTCTACGGCGGAACGCAAACACGGCCCACTCTGGTGTAACTAGATCCATTCATTTAGATTTTAGAGGCGGAAGGAAGATGCTGAGGAGAAAAAAAAAAAAGTGAGAAAAAAAAAAAGATTATGCCATTGAGATGACAGGCAAGGAGTTCCCTGCAGCACCCAGGCTAAGTAAAGGAGATTGACCGATGTCGTGACTATGTTGTTACCAAAGCAGCTTTCATAAGAAAAAAGAATAAAGAGGAAAAAATGTCTTATATGCATCTTTTTGTATGACATATTGAGCTTTTATAGATTTTCTTTTTCCTAATCAATTTGAAGTCGGTCTGGGCTTACTGGGGCGAGAACAATTGAGTGCATGGCAAACAACATCATCAGATTTTCCAGTCTGTAGGTTAAGAATGTGATTTGACAGCGCACCTTTTCTCTTCTCAAATAAGAAAATACCTGTAATACTTTGGTTCTAACGAGCCAGGGTAGTTTTTTTGTTGTTGTTTTTTTTCTTTCGTCTTCAAGCGAATGAACTATTAACTGTTATCTGTTGCAGCCCTGCATCTCTGTTCCTGCAATATCTCAAAACGATTTCACTTAAAGGACGGCATCGCCGTGTTGGTTGCTTGTCATTATTGGTCATCTTACCAAGCGCTGTATGTGTGAAGGGAGGATTAGCGTTTAAAAGCATCCGTCCATTTGACACGCTGATGCTTTACCATGCTGGTGAAGTGTTAGCGTTAGCAGGCTGGCCGAAGTTAGCCAGCTCGGATTTCACTGAAGATTTTCTTTGTGTATGTCATGAATCTGCAGAAAATGTAGAATGAAGAACAATATTAACTTCACGAAGTTCACCCCCCGCATCAGATTTTGCTTACTGGCACTAATGACGCAAAGGATAGGTTGGGATGTATTGAGTTGTAGTCATAATCATTCCCTCTGTCCACAATGGCCCTTCGCAGTATGAGTACACTGCAAAAGATGGGGGACAAAATCCAAAGTTCTAGGGGGGGGGGGGTTGTCTTTCTCCAAATGTTTCCTTGCTGAGACGCAGCAGAGGGATACAACCTTGTAGTTCCATGTAAGTTTGTAGCTAGGATAATGCACCGATAATAACCCTACACGACTCTCTGAACTCCTAAGGAGGACTGTAGAATACGTTGTCATTGCACTCTGCAGGGATCGCTTCACGGCCGGTATGGACAGACGGAATTATTACAGCGACCAATAACTCCGTGCCGTGAAACAAAAACAAAAACAAAAACAAAAAAAAAAAAAAGTAAAAATCCAATCCTTAATATGCAGGAGGCCTTAGCATGCCGTGTTTTTTCGGTGCCAGTCCTCTCGGGGGGGGAAGGTGACCCAAGAACTCCCAAAAAAGTCGATGGAGTCCTTCAAGCCATTCACGTGATAGTTGCCGAGTTTGTTACCAGAAATAGCACCGTGCTGTTTTGGAGAGCTGTCTCCCCCTCTGGGCTCCTCTGCTTTGGCCATTGAACTGCACTGGTGACCGGACCCTTGTGGCTGTCTCATGCTCCTCATTCTTTCGGTTAGCCCCGTGTCTAGAGCTATTCTTTGCCTTCTGTGTGCCTCATCATATGTTCAAAATCCTCAGGTCCTTAAAGAGCCTTAACTTATCATATGTATATCACAAACATTAGAAACATAGAACTATGAAGCAGCCTTGGTAATGTTTACATGCTGCTGTGTTGATAGTTGATGTATGTGGTTGGGATCAGGGGTGGGGGGGGGGTGGGCAGCATCCTTTGTGCAATGCTGAGGTTACTAAGGTTAGTTTGAATGGCATTCTGCTGTTTCGCATGGGATGTTGGCAATATATGAGGCCTGGTGCATTTTTATAGGTGTGTATTCTTAATAAAAGACGATGCTGCTGATCTTTTCCTTTTCCCATTGTCTCCTGATGCCATGTGGGAGTGCTGCGCTACAGAGGTACAGTGCAGTCTGTATGTAGCTTGTAATCCACTTGAGTAGTTTGTACTTTGAAGGGAAGTGTACTGTAGGCTACTGGGTTCTTGCTCAGAATCATGCATCAAGAAATGTGTGAAATACTGTTTTGTACACTTCAAATCATTTATATAAAAGAACCTTTCTAAAGAGATGATTTACTTGGTTTTTATGTAATAACTCTTGTTTCATACTGTAGCTAACTCGCTCAGCATGACTGTACTTTGTCCTCTCTCTTCTGTCCATCCGCAAAAAAAAAAAAAACGACTGAATGGCTTTAGGAACATGCAAACACGCATCTGATAGGTCTGTGTATACTGTGCGTGTACCATGAAATCTGACCCATGATCTGCCCCATGTCTATGCTTCTGTCTCAGCCAGGCCCTCTGAGGTGTACTGGGTTTACTGTCCATATACGCTCTACACGAGGGTTTCCTCTGTTGCTGTTTGTTGTTTATACTGTGTTAATAAAGATTATTGATTTATAGAACAATGTCAAGCTCTGTTGGTCCATCCGTCAATACATATGACCTATGTGAGAACTGCCATATAGGAATATTCCTCCCCTGGCCATGTGACACAAAATATCTGGATTTAATAGTTAAGTGGACAAGATACATCTTTATTTTTGAATTTAGGATTGCACTTGTCAAACAAAAAGGCAGAATTGAAGTAGGACAGGCCTAGACATCAAGGCTTTTAGTCCTTAGTATGGGTCCAAAAACTCTGGATCCTACACTTCCCATAATGCAACAGGATACCATCTCTTCATTAGACGCTCGGTAAGCAGCTACATCGCTCAAACGGCACATCCCGAATTCGGAACGCAGGTTTTCTGTCAAAAATGTTGCAGTCTTAAACCCCAACCCGGGATAACCCTGTATGGCATCACTTGCACAACCGCTTTCACAGGCGTTGTGATACTCCTCATGACTAGTCTTGATGCGTAAAATCTGTGCAAAGGAATAGAGGTCAACGTAGTAAATCTCTGTCAGAACTTTCATTTGGTGACCTGTAAATGCTGAAAGTATCTTCCATTTTCTATAAAAGTGTGTGTGAAGTCCACATGGCGAGCAAAGGTTTGTTGGTTGCAGAAAATACACTAGATGGCACTAAGAGCACACAAACAACGAGCCTGCACCCCTGTTATAGTTGCTGAATTTGGCCACAAGGTGGCAATACAAAACAATTTCCCTTTTAACCCTAATTCCAATGACAATTCCATCCTTTCCTCTTAAATAACAAAAAAACAACCATTTTTTTACATGATGAATTATTAATGAATGAAAGTCATATAATTAAGTAAAAGCAAGGACACAGTTTCTCATTACTAGTGACTAGTGAAATCCCTCTCCCCTCTTTTCAGAATCAGACACAGCGTTTGAATCATACTGAGACATTTATTTATGCATGTATGTTTTTTCCATTTAAGACTGAATGCAAATACAGCAAATACACACCACCAAGCACAAGGGGAATGTAGAGCAAAAGGCAGTGGAGAATTGACGGTGGAGGCTAAACAGCAGAGCAGTTTGATGCTCTTCACGGGGGGGGGGGAAGAAAAGAAAGAAAGAAAAAAAAATATCATATCCATAATCTGTACTATGCTGGTTTTCTACGTTAAATGGGGCCAATAAATGTTTTCAGAGAGACTACGCTCAATGTCACATCCTTTACAAGACAAGTCATTTCCCTTTCACGACGGCTCCTCCTCCACCTTGGACTGGGAGGAGAGGTCGTTTCTACGTCTGCCTCGTGGTGATTAACAGCCCCGATAACTGTGGCTCCCGCTCCCGCAACCTCGACTCCAAACATAAGGCACCCATTCATGTGACACTTCCGTCGCGCTGCTGTCCTTCGGATCCTTCTCCCCGCCTCCTCTCTTGAGCCTAAAAGCACTTCCCCAGCTCCTTTCAATTTCTACATAGTTTACAGGATAATACACAGGAGTATGGATGTTTATATAAATACAGGCCCCCTCCACCCTTCAACTCACCACCTCATCCACAGCACGCAACTTCTCTCCTGATGCCTACAGTGATTTCTCTTCCATCAGTAGTGTGTCCAATACTACAGCACAGACAGCCCCCCCCCCCCCCCCACACACACACACACAAACAGTTTACAGCATATCTGCTGCTACCACTGCAAGCAAGTGCCTTCACAACAGTCCAGTGTCATATGACCGGAAAAAAAATAAAATAAAATCGAGCAAAATAGAATATACAAACAATCAGTTCCTGAAGGGAATTCCTTCTTTCCTCAGACACATTAACAGCAGGTCGACAGTTTCAAGTGGAGGGCACGGGAGGATTAGACGACGAAGGCCGTGGTCGCAAGTGTTGGGGGGAAAAGCTCCTTTGAATATCGCTAACTCTGCGTTATAGGTTTTGGTTGCGCTTCGGTACACATGAGAGTTCACAGTTTTCTCCCTTTAGAGGACAGAGGATAAGAAGAGTAATGGCTGCTTATTGCAAATCTCACAAGCCGTGCGCTTCCGGTTAACAGTAGACACAAAATGAACAATGGCGGCAACACGGCTAACATGGGTCAGGCTCCGTCGGAGGGACTCTGGTGTATGATAAGTGATGCATAGTATAGTATTAAAGGTCATCCAGGATATATGTTACGCGACAGCCAACAGGTTCTGTGGGTGGACGGCGCTTCATGTATGTGGAACACTATGAGTCTCAGCTTTGTCTGGAAGGGGGACAGCGGGGGGGGGGGAAAGCGCGGGCCTCACATTCACCACTCCTATAAATACAAATTACAAACTCATACACCATAACTTAAATTCCATTTCCAACAGAAAACAAACAACAACAAAAAAAATACCCACGTTAATCTTGTGGTTTTGAACTTTTCAGGCAGTTTTTTGCGAACGTGCACACATGATTAAAGGACTGGAAAATGTATTGTTTTATCGTTTCTGTTAAAAGCTGCTATGATCAATGTTTTTTTATACTACAAATGAATCAAACGTGTCGTGTGAAAGGTGCTGCTCGTAGTAACGAACCCACATAGAATTATCACCCAATTGCGTTTCCCTCAGCTGTACGTAGTAGCACGTAAGCCTCTTTTAGCTTTTGGTTTTACGGCCCTCAACTTTGCTGATTTGTTTCACTCCGGCACTCACTCTAGTAAGCACCAAAATGCGGACAACGTTAGTGACCAAGTGGCCAACGTGACTCCAAATGGATGTTTCAAATAGACAACTGTTTGCTTACAAGTCTGCTCTTATAATATGTCAATGTAGTGTTTACAGCTTGCTGCGCTGCCCTCAAGTGGCCAAAACAATTACGGCAGGTTCAAAGAACGGATATGATCCTGTTATTGATTATTAAGGGACATCTGTTTTAAAATGATTAAAGTCGTGATCAAACAGCATACAGATCGAGCAAAGTAACAGCACAACAACTAAAGCTCTTGTCCACACATGCAGACTGAAATGTCCAAAAACACAAGGATAACCTACAAACTCTGTTTCATGATGGAAGTTAGTAAAATCAAGTACAAAAAAAACCAAATGAAAACATATCATCACATTTCTGAAACATATTAGATAAAACAGTATTTATATTAAAATTTCTCTATAAATCTTATAACTGTGACCAAAACATGTGACCAGCATTTCTTTATGCAGACAGCGAGTTGACACCAAAATGAAAACGGTAACAGTGAGCGGGGGGGGGGGGGGGGGTGAGGACGAGGACGAGTGATGTTTACGTGTTAGAGACTGGGACCAAAGCAGAGTTCCAGCTGAAGTCTTCTTCAGTCCATCATGATCACATTGTGTCTGCTAATCACTGGCCCGGTGATTTTTACAGCTTCGCCGTTCAGCGCTCAGTCCCATCATCTCAGAGCTTCTTGTGGATTTCAAATGTGGACATGTCCGTGTATTTTTTGTTTGTTTGTTTTTTTTCATTCCCTTGGCTATTTTGTAATTGAATCATGCACATTATAATCATCTGATATTATACATATTTCATAAACAAGCGAACACTGGACATAAATTAGATCCTCTATAGATAAAAATGTAAAAAGCTAATAAGACAGCTGTTGATTATACTGAAGGTGTCACAGCCAGGAGGTGGCAACAACGAGCAAAAGGCTGCCTCTTGCCACTTGGCACCAACCTCCCCATCCCACCCCCCACCCCAACCACCAGCATTGTCCCCATCCTTTCACTTAACCCTGCTTATATCTTATTAATTTCATATGTGACAGTAGCACAGGGCAGATGTTTGGGACCTTAAAAAAAAAGAAGTAATTTGTGAGGGGAGGGTATTGGGGCTGGGGGGAGTTGGGGTTGAAAACTGATTGATTCAAGTGACCCTCAGGGTTCGAAGAAGTCAAAATGTATTAGATTAAATAATATGCAAGTAAAGTTTCAGAGGTGAATTCAAATAGTAACAGCCAGGTTTCACTTTCAATCTGACATTACTCAACTTGATTAAATCAAGCGGTAAATCATCCAATAGGGGACGTCTCCTGTTCCAAGGAGGTGGAGGGCTGGGACGGGCTGGGACACAACGGGAGGCTAGGTCTGGTCGGAGGCTGAGTCACAGTTGGCTTGTCTAAAGGGACAGGAGTGGAGGTCTACTGCTTCATGGAATGCAGTCCGTTCTCACGTCGGTGTGTACACAGGCAGGTTAGAGAGTCCTCATATCCAGTTGGTGGCGTACTGCGGGGCGGGGCAGGAGACACGCAGCTGGAGGACCCTCTCCTGTCCCCACGTCTCAGGAGCCACCATGACCGATCAGGACTGCAAGGAGACAACAACACACAGATGTGTCATCACACATGAACATGGACGGACATGAGACAATGGGACAACATTGACAATAATGACAACATTTCTGTGTCTCTTTGTAGTTATTTTGTATGTCTTTGTAGTTGTTTTGTATCTCTCTGTGGTCATTTTGAGTCTTTGTTGCTGTATTGAGTCTTTGTTGTTTGTATCTTTGTAGTCATTTTGTGTCTTTATAGTAGTTTTGAGTCTTTGAAGTTGTTTTGTATGTTTGTGATCGTTTTGAGTCTTTTTAGTTGTTTTGTATGTTTGTGATAGTTTTGAGTCTTTTTAGTTGTTTTGTATGTTTGTGATAGTTTTGAGTCTTTGTAGTTGTTTTGTATGTTTGTGATCGTTTTGAGTCTTTGTAGTTGTTTTGTATGTTTGTGATAGTTTTGAGTCTTTGTTGTTGCTTTGTATCTCCTTGTGGTCGTTTTGCATTTTTTTTTGTGGAGGTTCTTGTGTCTCCTTGTAGCCATTTTGCATCTCTCTATAGTGGTTTTGTGTCTCCTCGTAGTTGCTTGATTGACAATCTAACAAGAACTGTTAACAGTCACTTCAAACAGAGGCTCTGGCCCCGGGCTACCTGAGGCCTTTTGGCCTGTGCCAGGTAGGCTGTTCAGTAATCGATCCATGCACGAGAGGCCTGGTAATCTTGTAACATGACCAGACTCTCAACGCTGTAGCAGTCACATACCTCTGCTTTCTGCTGCAGCTCCTCAGTGGGAGACTCTGTTTCCCTGATAACCACTGCTTTTGTCACCAGCATGTCGGGGTGCTGCTGCTTGGCCTCTTGGATCGCCATGGCGAGGGCCTGGGGACATGAAGCATCAACACATGGGTCATAAACCTCACATATTAGCTTCCTGTGCCTTATTACGTATTGAACATACAGTGCAAGTTTTGTAGTATTTATGTAACACTCCTCCTCACCTGATGTTGGTCCACATCATCGTCTCCTGTGATTATAATCCTTTTCTCAATTCTGGTCTCTGAGTAGCCTCCTTTCACAGTCTGAGAAAGAAATACATTCAATCACTCATAAGCTCATTCCCAACAATATTTCACCAGTAAAGACTCTTATTTTTTACAACAACAAATATAAAAGCTTTCATGAAGTGCAAATAGATTGAATCCCTATTGTTTTACAGTCTAACTCATAATGGAGAAACAGAGATGTTGTACTTCAATGTCTAGTTGTTACAATGTATGTATGTATGTACAATGTTATTAGTGTTAATGTAAAGCCTAATCTAACATTGTTACATTACATTGTGTGGCAACTGAGTCTTTAATAAAATACAAGTGCATCTAGTAATTTTATTTGGCCATCTACTCTCTCTCTCTCTCAACATGTCGACAAGGAGGGATGCATTTAAGCATGTACCATAAGACACAGGGCTGACTCTAAGCTCCTTTTATTAAATTGTAACCATGGGAACAGATAAGGTGTTACCTTGGTAACTTGAGTTGTGGTTGCTGAGGTGACGCTCTCGGCGGTGATGGTCAGCGGGGACACAACGGACTCCCTCTCCTGGGTGCCAGCTTTCACCTACAGCACATTCATTAGAGGGGAGTCATACAGGCATGGAGGGACACACACACACACACACACACCAGCACACACATGCTCATAACACAACGTGCAGTGCTGCCTCAGCCAGGGGGCTCTCAAACACCTGCGGTGAATATCAGAAATCTGAAATGTGTGTGCAAGCACAGGTCTTGAAGCTGAGTGAGCGTGAAACAAGTAGAGAATGTTATCAGGGTCTCCGTCCGCCTGATGTCCTGGACAACAAGCTTGTTTTACACTCACTATCAACTGTTTGAAACTACACGAGCTCAACATCCTGACAGACTCAACTTCACACTAATGCTTGAGCTAATGATTTTTGTAAAGCAAGCGTGCACTTTTCTACAAGACGAAAACAAATTACACTGCACTGGTGTGCCGCTTTTTCGAAGGATTTCTTATTGAATGCAGACCACAAACACACAGCCATGGTGAGCTTTATAACGATTGTAGACCGGTCCCTTTAACGGAGGCTGTTTTAGAAAATTGCTGATTAGTGGCGACTCAGTTTGCCTCTGGATTGGTGTGAAGTGGTCGTAACAGGCCAGGGTGGCCATCTGACGTGATACTTCAGACATGTTTTTTGACCGTGAAGCAGGGTAAAGGTGGTGTGTTTTATCTTGAGAGACGTACTTTTGTTACAGTTTCGCATATTAAGTTTTTGGGGCTTTTTGAAAAGTGTTAAGAGCATCCACGGTGGAGGAAGCACGCCATCTCCACCTGAGTCACGCGTACAAAACTGACAAAAAACAAACATCCGTGTTTAGTAAGAAAAATCATTTGCACATAGTATGATACAATGAGAACTGAAATCAACACTGGTTGTATCATATTCATCTAAATTTTCACATTCTCTCATTCATTATCATGACATCAAACACCAGTATTGTGGTAAAAAAAAGATTATTCCCTTTTACACTTCATTCTTCTTTCAGAAGGATATGAAGTGGTGGTCAAGGCTACAAAAGGTTGCTGCAGCAGCACAATGGCTGGAGTTTCTTACTCCGCCACCGCGCACACACACACATGCTGTCACACTGATGTATTTCCTCTGTAAAAATACTTACAGGGGAGCCATTTTCTTTAAGGGCAGCAGGAGCCTCCCGCGGGCTGACGACTCCATAGTTCTGACGGAGAGAGAGAGAGACAGAGAGGCAGTCTGACTTACAGCAGTGGAGAGACTTGTGGGCAGAGTCTTCATTAACTGCACAATGTGAAGAAAGTCCAGCTCAGAGAAATACGATCGGTGTGTCGGTTCAATCAGCATATTGGAGATACACATCACTCACAATAAGGGAGCCACACAGAATAATATCCTATCTACTTAAAGCACCATTAGTTGTTGTTATGTTTCTGCTGACTCAACAAATTAAGTCCAATATTCCCTTTCCTTTTAGCTGTTAATCAAACTTGATACTACCAGTATTACCAGATTACTGTCCTAGCAGTTCGATTGCAAAGATATAAACATACTTTATCGTTTTCTACTGAACAGGAAAGGATACAATATTTGTGACGTCGGACTGATACTTCTCTTTTGCTTTCCAAGATTTTCGCCTCCACCTATAGTTTATTGAATGAAATTTCCAGCTGTATGAGCAGCTCCTCCATTTCCTTTGTGCATTGCATTGTGGGACATAGTGTGCATCAACAGCACACTCAAAAATGGACCGTATTTATGGTGCCTTCAAATGGGGTCGTGTTTACTATGTTTGCAAGGACAGTCCCTATGAAGGCCCTCCTCTTGTGATATTCATGACCTGACTCAACGGAAATTTTCTGAAAGCCCCGAGTTCCCAAGTTGAGGCTCACTTTTCGGTGGATGGTAAGTTAATATATTGTAATTTTTGTCGGAAAATGTTGATATTCCCTATGCTTTTGCATTTCCTGCATTACGATACCCGCTCGCTAGCTTGCTAAATTGTTAGCCTCGGTGGACGAGGAGTCTTCTGGTTGCTGTTGCCTAGCAGCGGTCGAACTCCACGCATATCGTGTACGCGACTTCCCATGTCGTAACCACAAGCTCACGAGTTCCATTTGAAGGCAGCGATAGTATGCATACTGTTTGCTTTGATTGTACTTCATTTTGTCACTTTTCAACAGGTAGTAGTAGTAGTAGGTGTTAGTAACCCCTTAATAACCTTTATAAAGACTGCACTGCAGTCAGTTGTCACAGTTCCAGGGCCCAGGTATAGACCTTTTTCACAGCCGACATTTTGGCACGTCATCGCAGGAAAAGCGCAGGTGTAATTGACACTAACAAGCCCGTTCCATTTAGGTGAGCTGGTTCCAGGGTCCTGGTACTGTGCGTGCTGGCTCGCTGTCACGGCTCACTGGGACACTTGATGGAACGGAGCCATCGTTAACAAAGTGTATTTCACCTGCGCTTTTGCAGCCACGACGAGCGAAAATGTCTGCTGTGTACTGTCGACGCTGGCTCGATGACAGGGCTCTCCGGCGCCTTCACTAAAGCCATTAGTTACACCCGCGGTGGAAAGTCACAGAGCCACAAGCAGGAAGCAACAAACATATCAGTTGGTGAGGTTTGGCGTGTTTACTTCTTGTCTTCCAGTACTTCTGTGACAAAGCCGCTGAAATAGTTATGTGTGACATGCTAAAAGGTGGGGTCATAAAGTCAGCCAGCTGACACAGTAATGTCAGTCACACAGCAAGGACCAGTTAAAGTTTGCAAACATAACCGCAAGCTACTGGTCACACCAGTCCAAGTGACACTATAGCAGCATGATTGAATTGTGTCTCACTTTAAAGCAACTGAACGGACCAATGTAAATGCTTCTAATGTACCACCCTAATCTAATTTCACAGGTAATGTTTTCCAAATATTATACACAGTGCGTAACAAATTTATTAGAGCACCTGTCATAAAAATGAGAAAACACAAATATTTTAGAAATCTGTCAAAAACTAAAAATTGTATTGTTATTTATTAGGCAAATAACAAACTGGAACAACTAAATAGTCCTTATTCACATATATTAACCAAACATCTTAATATTCTGTATGACCTCCTTTGGCCCTGATAACAGCTTGCATTCTCGCAACCACAAAACAAATGTTTCTGTTCAGGAGTGCAAGTAAATAACTGTCATTGGCATCTCAATCAAAAAATAATTACGTGCTTTACTCTTTTTTTTCTGCTTTTTTGTAAAAGAGTAAATTTGAGAATTCATGGATAACAACAATAATTCTATTTTAGCATTAAAGAGATCATTTTGATTAAAGAGCTTGGCTTGCACATACTGGTGGATTAACCATTACAGAGACATCAAATATTTTGGTCATCAGCAATACTGTTCATTTAGGGCAGCGGGGGCAAACACCTCACACTGGGTGGTGGTCTAATACATTTGTTAAGCACTGTATATATATATATATATATATATATATATATATATATATATATATATATATATATATATATTACAATGAAGAAACTATGGCTTTATGTAAGAGAAATTTTGACCTAAATGACTTGTGACGACTTGTTCTGGATTGACAACATATTTCACAGCCATGACTGACAGTCAAACCAATGACACCATGCATGTACGTAACACTTGATGAATTGTTTATGACGGCAGTACTAAAGCTGAACAAATTCCTTTTACTACAGTCTGGTGGCGATGCTACCCCAAATTCAAAGCCTGTCACTGACGTGCAGACAGCCGGCAGCGGCCAAGCCTTTGTGCTGCTGTTGAGAAGCTCGACAGACATGACATGGCTCCCTCTGCTGGCTGAACAGTGTTGGTACCGGAGAGCTTTGTCTTGCCTATCGATGACGTCATCCTCCATTTGCTGCAGACGCACACACACACTCACACACACACACACACACTCTACTGTGTCTTATTCTGACATTTTAGAAGGCTCGACTCAACACTGATCTGGCACTTCAAAGGCACTCTCTCTACATCATTCCCTGAGTTCATCCACACCATTAGCTGAATGGCTAAAGAGCCCAGCGATGATTACATTTTAATAAGGCACCTGTGGGACAACCAGCCAGCACTCAGATCTTTGCCTCTGGAGATGAATGGGGATTCGCACCTGCTTTCATCATCCTCATTAATACACTGTCAATACTTTAATCGCTCCATAATGATGCTATTATGTCATCCCTGTCTGGGGAATATGGCTTTCACGTCACTGAAGCCCAAAGAAATGCTTCCTCTTCTAATCAAGACTACTCCGGAGCTCTGCATGAATATGTCTATTTGTTGGGAGTGATCCTATGATGAGGATTTTCCTCATTTGCCCTTTCTACCAATACTGTAGCTTAAAATGTACCCGCATTAATGTATAAGATGTGTACAAAAATGAAAATACATATTAAAGACATTGTCGGACATTTTGTTCTTGCCAAGAGTTAGGCGAGTAGATTGATACCAATCTCAGGTGTGTTGGATAAATATGAAGCTACAGCCAGCAGCCGGTTACCTTAGCTTAGCATAAGGACTTTAAACAGGGGGGAACAGCAAGCCTTCCACCGTGAGGTTGCCTGGCAACCAATGGAGACTCCAGGATATAACGTCTTCAGTGAGTTTTAGAGGTGCCGGTAGGAGGACTTTGTTCCCTTGAGACAGAGCCAGCCTAGCAGATTCCACCTGTTTTCAGTATTTATTCAAAGCTAAGCTAACGGGTTGTTGGCTGTAGCTTTATATTGAACAGACACATATGAGAGTGATATCGATCAAACATCTGACTCCCTGCAAGAAAGTGAACACGTATATTTCCCAGAATAATAAAACTATTCATTGAACAAATGTTAACTGTACACTTAAGTTGGTAAAGATCATAGCTTACTTAAATGATGTTTGGAAAAGAGTTTACTGTAAGTTACAACAATGAAAGGGACATTGAAAACATGACAGCATAGTAAGGTTTGTTCACGCCGCTTCTGTTCGAACTGTTGCTTTACCTGCGGTGAGACATTCATGATGTTGGGGTGGTTCTCTGACCCGTTCGTATGTGTTTCCACCTTGCTGTCGGACCTCTTCAGCATATGAGCCACGCTCACAGCACTGGGTTCTTTCTTTGCCACAGGAGGCTGTGTGAAAAACAAATAGATCAAATTAAGTCACGCAATTTCCTCACAGAACCCGGAAGACCTCGGAAACGCATTGCTTACGAGCAGGACGTTTTTCACAACCAAGCGTTTGAACCCTGTTAACTTTAAGAAACACTGAAATACAATTTTTTTGTGGGTTGTTCGGCTTGATGACAACATGCAAATGGCGATGCAGTGGCAGGGGAAGTCAAAGAAACACGTACAACGTAACTGACAAAAACAAAATTCATAAAACAATAAAACAATTCATAAATGAATACATCAACAAACAAAATGAAACATGAACAAAATATAACAAAATTCATACAATGGGAAATGGTCCAACAAAAAAGTAAATAAATAATAATAAATAAAACTGCGGGTAGTTATGGCACCAAGTCCAGCCAGGCAGGGTGAATCCAGTGGGTGATGATGATGAATGATGAATACTTTCATCTACCTCATGATGCGCTGCCTCCTCAGGAAGCTTCTCCTCTATGGGAGACTTGTCCCGAGAGCCCATTAGACGGGCAGAGTAGAACCTGGAGGTCTCCTCAAAGTCCTCTCGGCCCACCTCGGGCTGTCGCTCCTTCTCTCCCAGCTCTGATGTGCCCTTAGAGAAGTCCTCCACGCCGGAGTGGAGGTCCATGATGACGGTGAAGTCGACCTCAGCCTCCAGGCTGGACGTGGAGCTGACCGTCATGCTGGAGCACTTGCGCTCGATACCCAGGTGGGTTTCCCTCATGCAGGCCACCGTGTCCCGCTCCTGCTCCTCCTCTGAGGCTACGCTCGGCTGGGGCCTCCTGTCCCCGAGCTCCTTCTGGGCGGGTACAGACACAGGATCACCACTCTAAGGTTACATAACTGCAGACAGATGGATGATGAAGATGACATGAAGGGGATGGAAGTATCATCTGGATGTTTGCTGGGATTCATGGAGGATCCAAAGTCAAAGCCATTGTACATGCACTGTATCCTGCATATACAGTAGAAAACCGTAAGACATGCAATCATGTCAGAAATGAAAAGTTGAAGGGGGTTGGGACACACCAAGGGGTCGCAAGATGAATGAGAAAAAGAAAAGGAAATAGTTCTAAAACACAAAATGATGATTTCTGTCAGATTTTTTTCTGATCTTTGCTTCTTTTTTGAGATTACTGGACCCTACAAATACATATGCAGTCAAGACTGAGTTAAGACCAGAATCTGACTTTTTGATGTCTATTTTATGATTGAAAAAAGTATTACGCCACAGAAAAACCAAGCCAAGCTGCAATAACTGCACACTGGCTGGCTAACCAGTGGATAGCACTTGCAAAAACTAAACTTTAAAGTCTTAATCTTAATGAATTATTCCACATAGCTAAATGAGTCATCAGCTAAGTCCAACAATGATCAGTAGCTGCCAGACACCTAGCAAAACAGTTAATGTTCTCAAACAAACTCCTCAAATGAACGAGAAAACCAAATGAACTTGTCTGTTGATGCTGTACTTTTCTCTGAGTACCCTGTGAAGATTAACCAAGAGTGCAGTATTTCCCTTTTTAGGCTCCATGACAACAATTTCTTGGGTAAAACAATCAGCCTGAAAAAGAATGAATCTAAGCGCTACAACCTTTCTATCTGTTACGCAGTTTCTCCGTCAACCCGGAAAACTTTAAACCCTTTACTCTCAACGTCCAAGCTTCTGTGGTCACTACTCTCGGCCTTTGTGGGCTACAGGTCTCTAAAAAACAACAGTTTAGCTGAACAGCACCTAATTTATAGTAACGCCACTCGTATTAATTACAAGTACACTAGCTAATTAGATCACAGTAAAACCTAGATCACATCCGGTTTACAGCACACACACACTTGTTTTTTTTAAAATATGTCAGGGGAGCCTGGCGCAGTCCGATGGGAGGGATGCAGAGAGGAAAAGAGCTGATGGGTGGAGCACATGAAGGTGGGTCAAAACACGAATGAATAACCTTGAAATCAGCAAACGGCTCCTCGTAAATGGCAGGAGTAGAGACTGGCTCCTGCAGGGGGGGGGGGGGAGCAGAGGAAAGAACAGACAGAGAGCGTCCGAAGGTTAGCACAGCACTGAGGAGGCCAGTGGAATTATAGGCCAGCACACAAACATAGATCCTAACAGCAGCGCTTGACTGGAGCCTGAAAATATGAGCTCAGTGTGTTCTGAGCACAAAATATTTCCCTCCAAACCTAAACTGGGATGCTGGTGTGCTGCTAAAGGAGACTCCAAATCTGAATATAGCAACACATTTCGTAGCAGCTAATAATTCTGTGTTTTTAATGTCTTTTAAATGACTCCCAAGTTTAGGTGAGAAATTCAGCCAGTCCAAATGGATTCAGGCACGAATTTCAAGCACTACTCTACAGCAAGGACAGAAAAGAGGTGAGCTTACTGCGACAACAAAAAAAAACAACAACATCTACAGCCAGGTTTTGTTTGTCAGAATTAGCAGAGGCAGGGAAAGAGAATCATGCAGTTTGTATAATGAGCAGGTTCATTATAGCAGCAGCCACCCATTGACCAAGTGAGAAAGTGATGCCACACTACGCACCTTGAATTTCAACAAGGGGAGGATTCAAATATCGTCAAAACATGTTGTTAAATGTCCAATAAAAAAAGTGCCGGGGTGCATTTCAAAGCCTTTTCAAAATGGCCGTGCGGGCCACATGTTTGGAGGAGCACCTAATATTTTCCCACAACCCCCCTCCCGAGTTCAATCTGATCTTGATATGACTGTCACTCGCCAGTGAGAGCTACGCAACACCTCTTCTCATGCCTATTTAATCCAATATGTGCAAGAGCTCGACTCAGATGAAAAGGTGGGAAATGATGAAAGCTGTCATGTCTATTCACTTCAAATTCCTTTCATTCCAGTGCCAAACGCGTGCAAGCTCCTAATGATACCAACATTGAAATGAAAGCAGCAAATCTGACTGTGTCAGGCACTGAGCTGTGGTGTCTGGCTGCTCGCTGCCTGCTGGGGTTTCACAGTTGGAGGAACCAATGTGTTTATAACACCGCTTAGCTTTCTATCCGTGTAGGGTAGAGCAGAATAATGCATCTGATTTATGACTTATTGTCACCAATCTGAAGGATCAAGGGACATTGTGTTCTACATTCTGTTTACATAGGTTCGATGATTTGTGCGCAAACCAAATCTGTACTCCATTTATCTCTAATTTTGGGAGATAATAGCCATCCATAACAAAGTAACGGATGGCAGTACTTTTCACCCTTTGTTCCTCAAATGAGCGATTTAATTGGTCACATCAGTATGAAACAAATCATCTGTTTTGTATTTCCAGTTTGGAAATGCGCGTTGATGATGTGCAGAACTATCAGAGCGATGACGATATGTAAGCCTTTCTGTGCTTGCCACCCTCTGACAGAGAACGACGTGAGCTGGAAAGAAATTTGAGGCTCACAAGTTAGACAAGGCGAGGACGAACCGACAAACCAAAACATGAGATATTGATTTTTGATCTTTTTTTTTCTAAAACTCTCACAGCCAGTGGTGAGCTGTACAGATTTGCCAGACAGTGGGGGTGCATGTTGAGGGCAATGGGAGGGGAGAGAATTGAGTCGCCATATGGGAAAATGTCCAAACTTTTTGATTGGTTTTTGCCACAAGACGGAGCAAAAATACTGCTCCACCTGCTCTTCATACAGGCACGAACAGGTAAGATGGATGAGTGTTTCAAGTCACTGAAAAAAAGAAAAATGGCGTGCGAGTCTGTCAAAAGCTCATGCGATGCTTTATTTCCAATGACTGAATAGCAGATGCCAAGCAGAGTTACCGAGTGTCTCTTCTTGGCTGCGTCCAGGCTCGGCTCCCTGCCGGCATTTCGGCTGTTCCGCAGTATTAGTCCAGACTCCCTGGCCTTCTGTGTTTTCACTGGTGGGGCTGGAGGAGCCATTTTGGGAAGCACTGAAATCTTAGAGCCGAACGACTGACTCTCTGTAGGTCCTCGACCAGACTGAGCGCTATCATCGAGATGTTCTGTTTTAGCGATACCCTCCAGATCTGCTGCGAATGCTGGATGGAAGGTGGAGACGTCGGTCCAGTTGAGGTCTGAGGGTCCTTCTGGAGAGCCAACCGACCAGCGGTATTCCCTTCTGAGGGCCCATGTGGCCTCGTCTTGTCCTATCCTGTCCCTTTGATCCTTACAGGCTACGCTCTTTGACCGCTCGGGCTTGAGCGGAACGATCCTGGTGATTTCCGACTGGTAGCTGCTGCCTGACAGCCGGTGGAGAGACGTTCTCTGACCTCTGTCTCCCGTGAAACCCTCAATATCCTCTGTCCCCGAACTACTGATCTTCCTCTCATGTGTCCTGACTTGTCGGAGTTTTACCTCAGCTAGCTCTTTGTTGTCAATGAGACCCTTCCCCCGTGCCTTCATCACACACTCCCCTTTAACACCGGCTAATGAACTATCATGTTCTATCTTTCCAGGTCCGTTCACTGAGCCTAAATCGATATCTGCTGGCCCAACCTGAATAACTTTCTTCTTTACCTGTTCTGTTCCTTGAGAGGAGGCCTCCCTGCTTTCTCCTACTGATATATCCTCTTGTTTGTTGTCTCTATAGACCCTGACAGTCTGATCCTTTCCTGATCCCTGATCATCTTTCATTATCACCACCGGGGATGACTCACAATGATTTCCTGTTTTAGATGTTTTTTCTGGACTGTTGTCCGAGTCTGAGCCCTCATTTTCTTCTCCAGTAGAATCGCTGCCTCCTTTCCTGTAGATGAGCTCGCCAGGCATTCCCAGGTTTAAGCTCTGGGGTCTCCTCTTTTTATTTGGTTTAGAAGCTGTGCGTTCCTTTATCGGGTGCGAGCCTGGGGCCACATCATTGTTTGCCTCCGGGTCTGAGGCTTGAGATGGTTTACTTTGAGATTTGTCTTGAAACAAGTCTGCATTCTCAGATAATTGAATCACGAAACGACTTTTGTTTGTCGGCCGAGGCTCAGAGCACACATCTGCCTCTCTGGACGATTTTGTTGACAGAAATTCATCAACATGGCTTTTCATTTCTTTCCTGTCATACCCTGTTACCTCTTTATGTATCATCTTGGTAACGTCTATCTCTTTTTCCAGCTCCTTCTTCTCCCATGAGGAATCAGATGTGAGACATTTGTTCTTTTCTTCTGCCTTCCAGTCCTGGTCCTGTTGATAAGTTTCCTGTTTTTCAATCAATACCCACTCCTCAGAGCCCTACATGTTGGTATAGATTAAACACAGTTAGACACGCCAAGCACAGCTGCTGCAAATAATGAAATCTACACAATCATTTGAATCACAGAACAAGAAACAAAATGTACAACTGGTACATAGTACATAGTTTTGGTAAACATGAATTTGCATTTAGGGATTCATTGTACAATATGTTGTAATATTTTCTTAAATAGATGGACATATGAGTGATAGTAATGCATGGCAGGCAGTGCATTTCACCAAACCACAAATGCTATACATAGCAAACTGAATCATGAAAGAGGAAGAGTGAGAGATGTGCAACCTCAGGTGAAGTCACCAGAGTCTTCTGGACGAAACCCTCAACAGACAGGCTGTTAACAGGGTCCTTTCCCACTGCTCGGCCCACCGACTGGCCGACACGAGACAGACAGAGGAGAGCGTTTGAAAGAGAGGGAAGAACAGCCGTTAGAGCTCGGACTCCAAGTCGGGGAGTAAATTAGTAACCACTTCATGCAAAAGGGAAAGTGGAAAACGGGAAAGACAGAAAGAATCAGTGCGAACGGGATTTAAACAGGAGTTATTCTGCAGAAACTTTTTAACGAACTTCAAAAACATGCAACCCCGTGCACCTGACAGCCACCAAATCCGCATCCATATAACCAAATCAGCTGACATTTGCAATGCAAATGTTTTTTCTCTTACTACATCAAAGAGTTGAGTTCGACTGAATCTCTTGGAAACAGTGGAGAGCTGAGAGACTCTCCCAGCTCTCAACTGTCAGTCAATCTGATTAATACCCCCCCCTCCCCTCCCTTTTTTTTACCTGGAATGAGACACACGGCAGATAACACTTTCTGACAGAGACAACGTTTGACATTCTATGGGCCTAATCTGATTGTCCCAGACAGCAGATGAGAGATTGTCTGAAGACAATTCAGACACCGACAAAGAACTAGAGCTACCCTATCTGAAGACCACAATCTAAGTGCTCTGTCTTCAAAAGCCTAATTACCAAAATGTGATCAAAAGCTCCAGAACGTTCGTGATCTGGCATAAAGAAAAGTGTGTCACTGTTAGGCAATCAAGGGAAAAGAAAAATAAGGTAACTGATAATTATTTCTCAAGTGCCTCACATTGAGTAAATCTGAAAAACATCTTGAAACTAATCTCATCAAGATGCTTCCTTCTGAGCTGCTTGTCAGTCATCTTCAAGTACCTCTGAGATATTGTCGGAATTATTCTAGCACACCAGCGAGAGGCAGGATGCACTTCATTATAAACGTCTTAAAATAAACTGCAGATTCTTGTGTTTGTTGCTGTGAGCAGTAGTTTGCACAGGAGACACGTGTTTGAACTGCCTATGGGGGAAAACAATGCAATAACCTTAACTGCCTTCACTAATCGTGCTCGTGGGCTTTTTTTTTTTTTTTCCAGTCATACCAGTACAGTATATCTTCAGGCCTGAATTATTCAAAGACAATGAAAAGAGTATACAAAAACACTTGTGACAAAAAATATGGCTTGTTTTGCCTTGAGTCAAGCAGCGAAAAAGAGGAATTCAAAACGACAGCAGCCAGACGGGAATATCGGGGGGGTGGGGGGGGGGGGGGGGTCTGAGGGCTCTAAGTCTCTACTCACAGCCTTCTTCTCCGGTGTGCCAGTTGGGGAGGTGACCGACAGGCGTTTCTCGCGATTCATCAGCTTGCTGTTGGGCTCCCTCAGGGTCTTCTTCAGCTCGTTGATGCTGGCCTGGTGCTTCAGCAAGAAGTCCTGCGACTTGTCCAGAAACTGGAGGACGAGAGGAGGGCGTGCATTAGAGGGACGTCACCGTCCTTCTTCAACAGCAGCAATCACGTCAGCGCGCCTGATACGCGGGACCAAACGCGACGTGAGACAACAGTGCACACACACAGGAGAAGATGCCATTCTTACACTTCTGTTACCTCGAGAATATTCTAGTGTTTCACCGCTCTGTGCTGTAGCGCGTGGAGAGACGCGACATTTAAGATGCTATTGAATTTCACAGGAAATCAATTAGAGCTGCAACTGAATTGGTTTTTAAGACACAAATGAACACGACAATCAGAGCATTCACTGCAAATGAATGAAGAAATGAATATGTAACATCCATTTACCTTGTCGGATTAATTCAGATTCTGGATTTATTTAGTTTGTTTGGAATAATGACAGTTGGTGGTGGAAAGTAACTTTGTACATTTACAAGTACAAGTACTGTGTTGTAGTACAATTTTGCCAGTATTGCCGTTTTCAGCTACTTTATCTCGTTACTCCACTACATTTCAGAGGTAAACCTACATACTTTTCACTCAACTACATTTAACTTATGACAGCTGTAGTTACTAGTTAAAGGAAGTCCACCTTGAAACAATAGCCAGGTGCCCATAATATACCTTAATGCAGTTATTGCGTTTTGGAATCACTCCGCCTGTTCACACTGGCCATATACAGATTCCCTCCTAATGTGCTTTCAAAGTGACGAGGGACAAAATCCACCCTCCTCTTTCTGTGTCAATATGTATTACAAAGTTCATCTGAAGTTAATACGGGGCCTCAGCAGTTATTCAAATCAAGTCGGTATCGTCCAAACTTGAAATACTTCTCTGCAGAACAAGTACTTTTAATTTTTAGCTGATAATAGCTTCTTTGCTTTTAAGTAGGATTCTGAATGACGGGCGTTGACATGTAGTGGAGTATTTTTAGATTGTTGTACCGATACTTTTACTAAAGTAAAGGATCAGAGTAATCCCAGCACCGGACAGAGTAGAATATTCCAAAAGAGTGAGGAGCATGCACCGATGAGGAGGGCTCATTTCTGGCTGATTTTCTTCAACACTGGAGATGTTCAAAGCTACAACTTGAAAGTATTCTGTGCTTGCGGCTGCCAGATGTTTCACATCTCTATGACATTCCAAAAGAAATATAAAAACATCCTTTGATCCACCAAGGCGGGGGGATGCAGGCAAATCTCAATCTGTAAAAAAAAAAACAAAAAAAAAACCCGAAGACTTATAGAGGTTCAGACGAACAGCGGGACACACGACAGAAAAAAAAAGGGGTGAAGACAGGAACCTGTACCTCCTGTTTGTGCCGAGGAGTGGCCTCCTGGTCCAACTGAGAGAGCTGAGTTGGGGCAGGAGAATGGGCGAGCACAAGAGGGGTCAGAGGTGAAGAGTGCAGGGTCAGAGGGTGCAGGAACAAGGCCAGATGCAGAGACAGGATGGCAGAAGGTCAGTCAGTCAGAGGACAGGCAGGCAGACACACTGGAGGGCTAGATATGGCCACTTGTAACCATGCCAAATTTGTTTGAAAGTACATCCCAGTAGACATTTTGGAATTTAATAGACAGTGATGTGGCATGCAAATCAAAATAAATAGTGGAGGTTTGCAGCATCCGCTCTCACCAATTGTGAACTCAAAACAGAATTGTTTTTGTTTTTTTATCAGTCCAAACTTGTTTATTGTACCAACCACTGTCTGTCAAATGTTTGCTGGGACAAATATGCCCTTTGCAGCATCCCTTGCTTATATGGTGCAGTGCAGCTCAGTTCCTTTCTATGACAACAGTGTTAGACAGTGGAAGACCGGCTGAGAGAATGAGACACAATCAGACAGATTTACTTGGACAAAGAAATAATGATGGCTGGGCAAAGACAGGTACACAGACAGACAAGAGACCAAATCACCAGACACCAAATACCTCCTGTTTACTGTCAACTGGTGACCCAGCCTCCTCCTTATCGCCAGCAAGAGTAAAAAAAAAAAAAAAAAGGAAACAGAAAAAGCATGTTAGCAACAGCAGTGCTCGGCTTGAGTTTGCATTTCCCAGCATAATGAGAAAGGGTTAAAAACAGTAAAGCTGTCAGTGGGACTTATGAGCGGTGCAGTGTAAGCATATAAGCCTGAGTGAATAGGAGTGAAAGGAGAAGAGTTAGTAAATGCTAAATCCACTAAAGCCACCACAGCGTTATGCCCCTGCTGGATAAGCCTCAAATGGCCTGAGAAGCTTGTTACTGTATTTACATCAGCACCCCTGCAGTCCATGCCATCTCCCTCCACCGAGGCCGGGGCTGTCTTCAAGTAGACTAAAAGCTCTGCACCTTTGGATCCTCCGTGGTTTTTAACATGAAAAACATCAACTTTAGCGCAACGGAAATTCATAAATAGTCACAATTTGCCAGGAAATCTTCACTACCATGATCTCTTTCTTCCTGCTCGGAGTGATGCTGCCGTCCGGTTCTTTGCCCTGCTCCACCTCCTGGCCCCGCTCTTGGTCCTTGTCCTCCTCGTCCTGCTCCAAACTGGGCTCCAGCTCGGCCTCCTGCTCATCCACAGAGGGGCTGTGGAGGCGGCGCTGCTCACTGATGCTGCGGTGGGACAGGCCGTCGTGGTTCTCACACATGGCCGATACCGGCCGCGAGAACTCTGCTGGTAACAAGAGTTGGATTATTGGATTATTATTATGATTGGGAAATATGCTGAGTTTGGTTCATTTAGTGGACAAAGGGAAAAATCATATTTTATTTTATATTTTATATTTATATCAAAAAAGAATGATATATATACATATATATATATATATAATTCTTTTTTCTATTTTTCTATTTTTTTTTTGGTGCGGTTCGTGTTCACACTGACCAAGAGGAGTCAACAGGAAGTCCTGATGATGCGCTGATGATCATCAGGAACGTGGGAAAATTCAAATTCAAAGTCACAGCAAGTCAACGTTTTAATGTGTCTTTAAATAACTGATTGTGAGCATTATTAGAATTATTAAACTACAAATCGACCGCAACCGACTGCCTGATGTACCAGGGAAATTCCCCGTGCTCTACATGTGCTCTACTACACGTTACGATGGTTACCAAACAATTTGCATAAATATGTCAAGTCAAGCTTATTTTAACATCAACTTACTGTTCACAGTCATTAGATGGATTTTAATAGTTGTTTTGCTTTTCAAATGATGGTCAAATCACATAAGTAGTAATATCAGCATTGGGGCAGCTCCAGGCATGTTTTAAAGCAGGGGTATTCAACTAAAGTTCGAAGAGGTCCAGTTAGAGAAAAGGTCGGGAACATCATAATGTCTAACTTGCGTTGTGATTTAGTGTGATACATATTGAAGTAGCCTAGCAGTTGTATCAACGTCTGCATGTGATCAACAACTGACTGTCAAATCAAATAAAGAAAGTACGATTCAAAAACATTCTGACAATATATATTGTCACTTAACATTGAACTATATAGATATATAATACTGTAGATATGTATAATGTTCTTCTCTCATTAAAAAGAAAATAGAGAAAATAAATAAAATAGCTTTAGAAAAATTGTGCATCTTAAAATAAAGTAAAGTGTAGCAGCAGCTTGAGTTTCCCTTTTTCTTTGTTAACTGTTTCACATCTTAACAGTCTCAACCAATTTCACAATAAATAATGTGTCTTCTCTCCCTCCCGCTCGCTCGTCTTATCATCTGTCACTCGTCTCTCGCCTCTCTCGTCTGTCTGCATTCAGAGTCGCAATGTTTAGCGCCTGGAGTGCACAGATTTGATTGGCTGAGTAGCGTCACGTGGGCCGGCGTAACTCGTATGCAATTGGTCTGTGAGTTTCCTGATCTGCTAAACCAGCGCCGCAAAGACTAGAAAAGCTGCGCCGGCTAAAATAGGAGCGCCCCGTCAAAATTTAAAATCCCTTAATAATTTAGTGATTATAGGTCCGGGTCCGTATAGGACGGCGTCTGGGTCCGGACTCGGACCGCGGTCCGCCTGTTAGTGACCCATGTTTTAAAGGATCGATATCGGCTTAAATGAAGCAGATCAAATGCAGATATTGTCTTTACTGCACTCTGCTGTGCTAGGTTTTGCACATGTCAGCCTGCTAAATTAAGAGTGCGTGAATGTGACAAATGATTTGGGCGCTCCGGGTGAAACCATCTCAATCTGCACTCTTCAGACCCTCCATGAGCAGATCTGCTGGGGAACTATTGCGGCTCTCACCTCCGTCCAAGCTCCTGGACAGCAGATACCTCTTGCTGGTGGAACGCTCGAAGTGGGGAGCAGGCCGGTCTATGAGAGCGCTGGCCTGTCTGGTTTGAGCCTGTGTCCTTCCACTGTATCGGAACTTTGAACCCATCACCAAGAAGCCCTTAGGAGGAGGCTCTGGAGACACCAGCCTGTGAACACAAAAACTGGTAACATGCTTGACAAACATACTGTACCATGTAACAAAAAGCAGCCAGGCGAAGACAGTTAGGGCGAATGCTGCATGGACAGGTGAGGAAGATTTCCTCTGTGGTTTGGAGCAGCCATGTTCATCATACTGTATACACCTTCAGGCTAAAGCTGCATCTTCTTTTAACATCGTATAAAGACCTACTAGCGTAAGTGCCATTTGCCTGCTAGCCGCGTAGCGAGCTATATTATTCGGTCCTTGTATGTGTGAATTGTGTCCCCGTAGCTCCTGCACACTCCTTTGAAGGTGAATCGGTATCCATCAGCAGATTACCAGTAAAGCTGAGGTGGCCTTGAAAGGCTACCGTATGTTTAACAAAGCTCTGTGCAATGAATTGAGTATGTTTCCCCCCCCCCCCGATGAAGCTGTACACATGGGAAATGTTTTGTTTGCCTCGATAAGTGTTTAACTTGAACCTTCCACCCATGAGACCGGATCGATTCTTACCGGAAGAAGGTGTGATGCTCGATGCAGACCTTCCACAGCTTCTTGGCAGCTCTGTGGTTCGGAAGCTTAAAACCAATTGTACTTTCAAACTGCTCATACTGGAGGGGAGAGAGGACAGGGAGACAAGAGAGAAATGTCAAGAGAGGCGTGTAAATAATACTAAATGTAATCGCATGAACACTGAACCCAATCAATAAAGCAGACTTTACTTTGTGATGGCATACACACTACTACTACATGAGCAAACACATTTAGAACATGGATATTGCCGACAGGACAGAAAGGAGCAGATCGAGGCAGAGGACGGATAATATCCAGTGTTCAGACACTGGGAGCAAATGGGAGGAAAACTATTTCATGGCTCTATATTTACACTCTTTATCCCTCTATTCTGGCGGTGGCTGCAGCTGCAGCGGCTCTTTTAAAGGGGCTCTTTATTTGGCTCGATCACAGGCTCACTGTGCGGCTCTGTCACTTGACTGGGTCTGGCCCAGACAGCCTGTCACACGGAGGCTCAGCATGGAGGATAAGCCGCACGGCACAATGAGGAGGGCCAGAATATAGACCCGGACCGCGCAGAGGAGCAAAACCGGCGGTATGAGGCAGAGGATTTCAGGACATCAGCTATACTTAAAGGAATAGTTCGACATTTTGGGAAATAGGCTTATTTGCTTTCTTGCAGGGAATTAGATGAGAGGATCAATACCATTCTCATGTCTGTAATGCTAAATATGAATCTGGAGCCAGGAGACGGTTCGCTTAGCTTAGCATAAGGATTGGAAGCAGGGGGAAACAGCTGGCGTGGTTCTGTCCAAAGGTAAAACAGACTCAGCCTACCAGTACCTCCTAAGACCACTATTTAAAACATTACATCTAATTTGTTAAATCTATACAAAATCCCAAGTGTATAAACAGTGACTTCCTGGAGTCTTGCCATCACCAGGCAACCAGCGGAGACGATACAACGTGTTAATTAGTGAACTGGTGTGTGGAATATTTTTTCACTATGACATCATGTGGGTATTTTCTCAGACTTCAAAGCTACAGAAGATAACAGTCTTTTGTTGAGTAGCTCTAACCATGACATAGAATAACTTTTAAAGTGTAAGATGGATAAGAGTACGTCTTTAATTGTCCTTGACCATGCTGCATACCTCTCCAGGCCGTATCTTGATGTAGAAGTTGCTCCTCTTATAGGAGATCTTGAGGATCTTTGGCCAGGCGAAGCGGTTGATTCTCAGCCTATCCCGGTAAATCAGCAGGCCGTTGGCACAGACGCCCAACATTATGTCAATCCCCTCAGAATCCTACGGCAAACAAGGGACAGCACAAGAGGCAGAAATGATTTAAGAGCGACACTGTGTGCATCCCTAAAAAGCCGCTTTCATGCAAACAGCCGACCTTAGCGTGATGTAGGTCCACCCCGTACATGGACAGCTTCTTTGCGTTCTCCAAGAAGTTAATTTCAGCCTCTGCTGGAGTCATCCCCCTGTGGGCAGAATAAGGGTAATATCTGTAACCAACAACAACAGGGCGTCTTAAATAATAAACCCATAATCCTGCGCAGTGGGAGCAGAATTATCTTGGTAATCTTGATATCTTCAGTTCTAAATTCCTCATATCCATCCCCTCAAGCATTACATTTGGGCGTATGCCAAAAAGCAATGCCAAATCCGAGCGTGGCGAAGACTCTCTAAGTGTTCTTGCACTGGCAAGACTCGCACTGCGTGCATCTCATTGACAGATGCTGCGGCAATGTGACGTCATCTATCAGCCATGTGCATGATGGGAGTGTTTCAACACCACGGAAAACTCATCAGCCGATCATCCCGAGAGAATCATGGATAGATGAAAGACTGATTAAAACAACAGTGTGTCCAGTACTTGTAGTTTCGATGGAGCTCCATCACCCTCTCCTCCAGCTCGCGAGTCTGATTGGGGGCAAAGCGGAAATCGCTGACGTAGTCGGAGCCGTGGTCGTCCTGGTCGTAGTCGCCCAGCTCGGCTTGGACGGAGTAGGAGCCCAGGAGGGCGTGAGTGACGAACGAGCACGGCAGTCGGCCTGACAGCATGTCGTCCCTCAGCTGCAGACACAGGTAGTATCTGTCAGAGGAGACAAAAAGGGGAGGGGAGGAGGGTGTTGGCAGTCAAACAAGCCTGAGCCAAGGCAAGCTCAAACAAGTATTCGGCGTGGTTAATCCATGGCAGTTAGTAGCATTCCAGGTCTAATCCTCGAAAAGGAGTGAGGGATTTGGGTTGCTTTGACACCGGGGCAAATAAGCCGTGAAAATTGTTACAGAACTTTTATGTAAGCACACATCTTAAAAATAAAAAAGCCTAGTTACCTGCAGGACTGACATGTGTACGCAATTTCTCCTCGGATTGACTCCAAAGAGCATCTGACAGCACAGCCGGAGGAGTTACAACTGTTGATATTGTAAGAGTGTGTGTGTGTGTGTGGTAAAAAACGCATCCTACCTGGTAATATCCTCAGTGAGCTGGGAGGGGTCTGGAGGGTAGAACTTGACAGCAAAGGCAAAGTGCCACGTGGAGTCTGAGGAGAGATTACAATGACAGCCGGAAGGTTAACTATCATGCCTGTATTTAACAGCATTCTAACTGCTAGCCAGTGATGGAATTGTATCTCACAGATTAACACAAAACTTTGCATCACTTGCCAACAAGTCGAATTTAATGACTTCACTAATTGAATATTGAAATATTTATCATCTCAGCAGCTTGGAAAAGACACTCACTGCGCATCTGCTTTTTGATCTCCTTGGAGGGGTCCAACCAGTTCTGGAAGACAGAAGGCACAATTCACTCAGGGCACACTGGAAACATGGCTAACGCACACCGCAGTGTCACATCGTGCTCTAATTGCCATCGGTGTTCCAAATGAAGGCCTTTCCATATGGTTAAATATGGAAAGGAACTTAATCCCACCCCTGCTGAGCCGCTCAAATGTGCAGAGAGCAGATTTCATTCAAGCATCTGCTTCTTCATTGTGTTGTGTTACGAGCCAGCTCGCAAGGGCAGGGGGAGGCAACATAAAGGCAGGTAAAATAAAGTTATCTATTCTCAAGGAACTTCGATAATTGACACCAACAAAAAGGGGGGCAAACTACAAATGAAAACAACTAGCAACCAGGATTGGAGCGCTCAACCCGGGATCATCAAAACGCCAACCAGGAGGTGGCACGGGCATCTGAATCAGGGGGACTTGACATGCGCACGACAAGAACACTAAGAAGGCTGAAGGCATGACGGGTTGTAAAAATCACTGGCAGCCAGTTGCCTGTCTGATCCCATCACAGCCGGTCGTGCAGCGAACCGATTCGCCTGCAGGGGCACCACATTTCTGATTTGGCTGATCGGGCATCTCATCAGCGGTGCGGTGCACACTGACTGACAACAGAAGCTGTAAATCATGCTGTTTAGGGGCACGGCAACGAAGAGCAATGAGATACCTTCCTCAAGTGCTCCTACCCTGCTAGAACTGTTTTTAACAGTAAAACATTTTTTTTGTTTTGTTTTGACTACAGAAAATGAATACATGTTGAAGTTCCAATGGGGGTTTGTAGTCTTTTCAATATTTCAAATTTCACCAGGTTCATCATCATCTCGCGGTCAAACCAACCAGCAACAACTTTATTGTGAGACCAACACTAAACAATAAAAAAAAAGAAATGTCACTCTGCTGGTGGCGCTAGATGAAAAGTCAGGTGATCTCCAGAGTCGGCGTGTTTCATCCTCTGGGGAACCCACGAATGTTTGTACAACATTTCGTGGCAATCCATCCAATAGTTAGCGATATTTCAGTCTGGACCAAAAGTGCAGGACCGACAGAATTTAATAACAAAAGAATATAACTTTAAGTTAATATTCTTACTTTGATACTACTTGCACACACACTAAAACAGGTGTTTGCTGCTTGCAACACAGTCCTGTTCTGCCTGTGGTGCGGGGGAGCGGACAGTGATCCTCGCTAACCTGAATATCACACAGCAGCTGCTTATTAACGCTGACAGTCTTTTCGGCAGCTGGTACCACGTCAGTCCGACCCGAATCGGGAGCATGAAAGGTTGATGCAGCAGAGCGCGGTCCTGTGGCCATGTTGGGAAAGCCGCAAGCATCCTCAGCAATTTGAACCGAGCCTTCGCGCGCGCTCACGTACCCAGGCACAAACACACAGACTCCTCCGGTGTTTAATCAAGCTGCTAAGGACTTTAATGAGCAGCGGGCATTTATCGTCCCCATGAATCTATCTTATATCAGCCAAGGCCAAAGAGCACTCAATTAGTGAGGCGCTCTCTGCTGCTTTGCTTTTCTCTTTGCAGAAAAGCGGGAAGAACTTTTAATCACTGATTGTCCAAGGCTTCGCTCTTGCTTTTTGCAACCTTAGCTCATAAAGCAATCACACAGAATAAATGTTCTCCCCGAAGGGCAAAGATTAAATCCTCGTTCCCCCAGCTGAGACAGAGAAAGGGCATCTGAAATGACATTTCAATTCTCAGGCTTGTTTGGTCTACCAATCAGCGATGACCACAGACAGTAGGCTCAAGCTGCGCTCTGATAAGCCTGTCTTTGATGAGCCTGTCACACTGATCTAAAGCCGTAGCCTTACCTACACTCAGAGAGATGGAAAATGTTTGAACTTCAAGGCTGCTTACCTCTCCAACGCCCCTGTTAACCTGTCTGTATGGGCCGAGATCACGCTCGATCCAAAGCCTCAGCCGTCAGACAGGCGTCGAGTCACAACATGCGAGCCGACAGAGCTGATGATGGTGACAGAGGATATGCTCCAGATGCTAAAAGGGACTTAGCCTTGTCATATCTCCTATCTTCAAAAGGCAGGAGGTTACATTATAGCCTGCCGTGCAATCACACGCCCGCCCTTAGGGAGGCTCGCATCCATCAAAACCCAAAACCTGCCCGAGAGCTCTCGTGTAAGCCGACAGCTAGGACCCATCGCTTCAGTGTCAGTCGCTTGATTATATGATAATAAGCCTGGTCTGTTAAGCCTAACAAGTCAACGTAGATCAGAGGGAAACATATTCACACTTTCTACTTGAAATGACAAAGTGATTTGTGAGCTGATTGGGGTTTGATTTGTATGCACACATTTATCAGAGGCAGAAACAATCAAACCTCAGGGGACAGTGGACAGAGCCTAAGAGTCACAGCATTCCCTTACTTCTTGTAGTATCTAGCCATGCAGATAATTTTGGTGTTATGTGTCCAGCTTGATATATCTGTACAGTTTTCATATGGCACTATTTTCTCAGTAGAAAACCGTTCCGATGGGTAATCAGGACATTGTTCTTTCAAGACACATTGCGGTTGAGGCTTTTAAAGAGGTACTAATCAATATTTTCATATAATCAATGGAGAAAATGACTACATGTAGTTAGTTTGTTCACTTTTGCTATCGTTATATCATGTTTTAGCCACACTAGCTGCTGTTCAGCAAACATGGGCCTGCTTTAGCATCAAAACTTGCTTATAGCTGTAGGCTACATGTCAGCTAGTAAGCTAGTCTGCTTCCACTCCAATGTGCCATGGTTAAAGAACAGAAAGGACAAAAAGAAGGACAAAAGAAGTCACTGAAGTGATTTTGACCAAACTTTTCTTCTTATCTATTCAAATGTCTTCCTGATAAACTGTGTCTCTCGGCTTCAGTCGGTGGAGGTTGAACTCCACCAGTGAGATTATTTCTGCCTCCAGAGCAGCTCTGCCTCTGAGAAATATTTGTATAAGTACATTTCATATATTCATCTTGCAAAGAGTAGATGAGGCATTTTTCATCTTTTCTCCAACTGTTTTCAATTGCCTGTTGTCCAGGCCCAGACAGATCATGGAAATTTCCATTTTCCATTCATCTTTGAATGATGGATAGTGCACCCCCTGTGAGAGCCGACCCCGCCAGCAGGCGAGAGGAATACAGATTGTTCCGCGAGCAACGTGTTTACGCACTTAAAATGTCCTGGGGGGGGGGGGGGGGGGGGTTATTGTGGCACACAATCACTGACCTTCTGGTTGTCTGTGTCGGCAAAGGTCAGGCCAAAGTAGTCCTTCTCCAGCAAGTTGAGGTGCTCACACACCATGTCCATCAGCGTCTGTCCTTTGGAGTGTTTCTGCGGCGACAAACAGACACGACACAGCAGTGGCAAAAAAAGGTCAACAACAACGCAGAAGAAAGTTTCTCTATTACATTTCCAAAATACCATACGTGCATAGAGCGTACTACTGGTATAGCTCAGTTTTATTGGGAAAAATGTAGCTCACCAACATCAGACCCCATTAGACATCTGTGCTTGTCAGGATTGCTTTCCTGTTCTTTGGTTCGGCACACAATAAAACAGCTCAACCATTTGGTGTCACAGTCGGCGTGCATCGAACACTTGACAGTGAAAATGGACTGTGAATAGCAGGGGAAAATTGCTCTTAGCACAGTGGGCAGAGATTTCTTCTGCTATTGACAGAGTTCAAGGTGAGCATTTCAGGAACATTCAAGTTCCTGTTTTCACGTTGAAGGTTTCAATGTGGATTTTTTTTGTGTTTTTCTGACTGGTTAACATCATGATGCGCAAATAAACCTTTTTTTTTCCCTCACAGTACTGAAGGAGCCTTAGACCAGATTTGGCAGGGATCAGTATATCCTTGGTGTATATCCGGGGCGCGAGAAGTATACCAGAATAGAGAGGTGGAGAACAGACTTCTGGTAGCTGGAAATCACTTACTGCGCCAGCTAGTTTCAAGCGGAATAATGCTCACATCGAAAATGCTTTTATTCAAATTTGATCGGGCAAATGACATACTGACTCATCAAGTCATGCATGGGCTCATATGCTGCTGTTAAATATAGAACAAGGAAGACGTATGTTAATGTTTAGGACCACTCACACAGTATTATACTCACATACATATGGTGCCTCCTCCCCTGGGGCCTAATTTGTGAGGTGACAGGGAGATACAGCAAGCAGTTGCCAGGGAAACAGATGCTGTATTATCCCTCTGCTGCCCTGTTTCTTAATATTTGCCTCATTGTGGGCAAAAGGACGCTGGACCAATACTTGGAAAGTGCGTCTATACTCTCGTCGTGCCAGCCAGTAGGTTGTCAATGTAAAGCATTGTATGCTGTGGGACATCAGGGGCAGTCTTAATAATCCATGACTGAGGTGATCCAGTCTATTCGCTCTCTTGCTCTGGAGCAATTAAATATGTACTGTATAACGATGTCAGCGCTGTCACCGGAATGGACACCCAAGGCAGAATCTTGGCAGCGTAAAAAGACAACTAACCGGCGTGAAAAACACTCAGTTCCTCCCAAAATAGCCGTGTTCTACACATCGGCCCAGTCAGGCTTGACCATGCATAGTCAGGAGGGTTACACCCCAGTGAGCAGAGGAGGAGACTGGGCGAGAGAAGTGGAATCCTGCCCCAGAGACTCCGCCATGCATCCATGACAAGAGACTTAATCAACCCATGAATGCCCCCCCCCCCGAGGGAAAGTGTGGCCTGCCTTCTCGTAAACGCTGTTATTAGCAACTCCTGGAAGCAGGAGGGAGGTTCAGATATGGCAGGCATGATGTTCCACCCCAGCAATTAAAGACAGGAAACGAGAGCAAGCCTGCCAATGACCTGGCGGTCTGAGGCTCTCACCAAACTAGAATTTAAAAAAAAAATTTAAAAAAAATACAAGAGGCTGCTTTGTACATCCTCCACTGGCGGCGCTGCGAGGGCGGGCAAACATTCAGGAAGAGCACTTAGGACACAGAAGCTTTCATAACCATAATGCAAATCATTGTTGTGGTGTGGAAATGGCCCAGAGGTATTTCTGAATGTTTTCACAGTGCTGAGAGAACAGTCGGTGCAAGCGTGGCATTCTTTATATTCTTACCTCACACACAGTCACACATAAAAAGCGCCCTACCCCCAACACCACACCGCACACACAAAGTCTCATGCACTTGTGCATAAGTCTCCTAAGGGGTGGCTCATAATAACATTGCTCTTCTATTTCCTCCTCGGCTGCTCCTGGCTTGCAACCATGTAATAACTATTTCCTGACACGCCGTCTGCGGCCTGTGCTGAAGGCTTTTATTGGACAAAAGGGACATCCTGTGACCGTCAGTATGTACATTAAAGAAGCCTTTTTTTTTATACTCATCACCGATGCGAAATCAGTTTTGGAGAAGGACGAGGAATACCGCTCAAAAGATAAAATTGTCTTCTGTTGCTCTGGAGGAGCTTGCTGAAGTCCTTTTGCTTTCTTGCCGAGAGTTAGATGAGTGTCAGTGTCGTAATCTGCACCGCCTGAAGAGGTCCAATGTCAGCAAAAGGTTAACGTGGGTTGTTCTAAAAGGAATAGGTCGACATGTTGAGAAAATATTCATTCGTTTTCTTGAATTCGATCAGATTACATTGATACCACCACCTGTACGCTACACATGACACTACAACCTGCAACAGATTAGCTTAGTTTAGCATGAAGACCGGGAAAAGGGGGAAACAGCTAGTGGGTTTTTTTTTTGGGGGGGGGGTGCTATTTCTTCACTGGCAACAGTAAGTTCCTGTAGTCTCGACTGGCATCTCGAGGCCGTGCAGACACAGGTAGCAAGTGGCATGATGTTGTTACTGTATAACACCACAAAACTGCTGGTCTCTGTTTGCTTCAACGTTCTCTGAACCTTCCCCTAACCATAAATGTAACCAAACATGGACCATAACGGTGGCAGTTAAGAAAACAAATAATATGTCTTGTATTGGTCCCTACTGCATGTACAGTACATCTCCAGTCCCATCAGACAGAAGCCTGATTTGAATCCCGTCATCTCGGGTGCAGAGGCAGCGGCGACAGACAAACACATCATGTCCTAGATTTGGTTGTCTAGATGCAAAGTCATCTCCACTGTCAGGTAATTGGAAATGAATTCCTTCCACCACAATCCTGCTAAAGAGATTTAAGAAGGAAAGATAAACCCATTCTGAGTCATAAAAGCTCCTAAATATCTAGCTTCTTTCCATGCATGCATTGAGTTTCCTTTCCCAGCAAGTGGGAAATGTCCTATTTCGCACTGCTGGAGTAATGACAACAGATATCTTGAGTGGAACGAAGACTTTCATGCTGCACTATGTTTTGTGTGCCGCAGTGTGCATTACAGAAATGTGTAACATTGCTTCGGCTTTGGCCCCCCTGGTGAGCTCTCAGCACGACACCCTTTCTTTTATTTTCTGTGCTTGTTTTATCCGCTTTGTGCAGCACTGTACAGCGCACACAACTGCCCACAGAGGAAAAGAACAACAAGGGGGGGGGGGGGGGGGGGGGTTGCTTTTTAATGGTTTGTTCAGGTTGTTTAGGCTAATACCAGAAAACGTGTTGCCGCAAATTGTTCATCCATTGTGCATACCTCAATTTCTGCTTCGATCTCGGAGGAGTCCAGCAGGGTCACTTTGAAGGGGGCGGTTTTCAGTCGTTTAGAGCCCTTCTGGGGAGATTTGAGGTTCTTGCTTGGGGACGTCTTCTCAGACATGTCGTCCGTTTCTCTGTGTTCGTCCAGATGCTTGGAGTTCTGTTCCTTAACATATAAATATAAAAAGAAAGACAGTCAAATGACAATGATCTCGTCTGCCATCCCCGATACCTCAGTGGGAAAAGTTGAAATACCCTGAAGTACTGTATCAGTAACAGGACAGTGTCTTACGATTAACATATTTGATTGTAATGGCCTTAGGGAAAGTCAATGGTGTGGAGTCAGCATTGTGGCTTTAATAGATATTGGATTTTAGGCACTGTGTGCAACCTGTGCAAGTCTGCTAATTCAAATCCTGAAAAACATACAGTCCTGATGTAGATCTACTGGAAACTGCATTGACTCCCAGTATTAGACTAATCACTGAATTACAAGACAAAACAGAAATCAGAAATAAAACGCGATCACAGCAGTCATTAGTGCCGCCATCCCCGTGTACCATCGTAGACTCTTAGGAACAAAGACTTGGAGATTCGGCTTCAAACCAGGCAAAACTGTTGCAATATCAAGAAATACTGCAAGTTAATGAATCCTGACACAATCAGTGTCATCTTCATTATGTACGAGACCCAAAGGCCTGTTGTAAAGGAGGCAATGTGAGCAAATTAACCCTGTTTTTCTTTCTCAGCTCACTAAAACACACGCTTGGGAGCCGGTTGCATCAGCTCTTCGCAGGTTCAAACTCGGCTTAGTTTTAAGCTACTTTAAAGATTAATTTTAAGTTAGGTTTGACACACACACACACACACACACACAAATATGCTGTTCTCACATAGACATTAGTTGTTACTAATCATTTACACACAGCAACTGGGAAGATTTCAAATTACATTTCAGAAAAATGATAGAATATACCTTAAAATGTTGCGATAACAATATCAGACTAACTAAATGACTGAATTGAATAGCGTCGGTCAGGTTAGCATATCAAACTGCATGAATACATGAACACTACTAACTCTGTTTTTCTTTGTATACAAGTATGAATAAATGTCAGTTGTGTTACAGCTCGTGATGCTCCAGTGACTTCCTGTTGATTGAGTCTTAATGGTGCTAGTTTGAAACAAGCTTCTAATTACTGAGAACTTAGGAAAGACCTTACACACACACTTTCGAATCTATTTACGAATAGGTGGGGCAACCCATCCAAGTGGAACCTTAGAAACCCATTCCAGCTCCTAGCTGATGAACTAAAAGCTGCTATTTCCCTGTATTAGTACTTTACAACAACCACTGGGAAGTCTGTGGCTTCAGTAATCCATTAGTGCGATTAGGGCCGTGCAGACCTGTTTGGCCATCTTGCTGTCCGAAGTCGAGTCCTGCATGCCTGCTGCTGCGCCCTGCTGTCTGGGAGGACTCCTTCCCGGCTCTCTTCACCTCTGACTCAGGGCCTGCCTCTGACGCTTCAGCAAAGTAACACCAACCTGAGAGGGGAACAAGAGCACAGCAAATATTTTCAAAGAGTGTCTTCAACTGAGTAGAGCCTCCCCTTGAAAATGCCACGGCAAAAGCATTAACGCACGCTTTCTTTCAGAATGAAAAGAGCCGAGATGACAGCAGCAGCTGCAGCTGGGGACTGTGAATTCCGAAGACGAATGCCCCCCCCAAAAGCAATAACGGCACTAGCGCCAGGACCACACCTTCATTGTGAATTCAGAAAGCTGCAGCTTTTTGATACAACACAATTTCCACAGACATAATTCACCTTGCCGTCAAGGACGTTTTACTTTAATTATAAAGTCCCTCACTGAGCCAGATAATGATCTTCTATTTAAGCAAGACAGGCTCCAGCACTAAGATGACGCTCACCAAAAAGAAATTAATTAGTGGATAAGGCCACGAGTGCCGCCATCGGTACTCACGGCTGTCAACAGTGCGTTCCTTCAGTCACAGAGGTGTTAAACCGCAAAGCTGATAAGAATACTATCACTCGACCATGAGTGGGTATGAATGCTTGCAACGCCCCACTCTGTAGCTATGTATCTGCCTAAAATGTACATCAGGTACAGTAGTATGGAGAATCACGTCATAGTGTTGTCTTTGATTTGTCTAATATATATAAATACATGTTCATTGTGCGGCCCTGTGTTGCAGAATGACAAATATATGTACCTTGAACCTTGATGGACTTTGTTTCATTACGTAGTTTTGTTATGATCAGTTGGAAGATGATGAGTTGGAATTTGATGTCTTCCGCTGCAGGTTGCAGGTGTGGGCGGACTGAACAACAACAACAACAGCTGAAGTGAGAGCGGAGCGCAGCCAGTTCTGTCGGTTTACAGGGGTGTGTACTGTAAGCAGAGACACAGCGCGCTGGAGCAATCGTTTTTCGACATACTGTATCTATACTGTACAGCCAGGAGACGGTTAGCTTAGCTTAAGTTCACTCGTCAACACATTATGTCTTGTTTGTTGACTCCAAACAAAACAGCAAAGTTGTAAAAGTGACAAGTTGAGGTTTTATGGGCTTAATGTGCCAAATTATTTCTAGGCCATGTGCAATAACTTAATAATAACTCTACTATATTATACTATAATATAATAACTCTGCTCATTGTCTGACAGCCTCACCGTGACAACAAGACTTTTGACTTGGATCAAACGAACAACATATAACGTGTTAATAAGTAATTCCTTCGCTTTAGAGGAGCTGGTAGACGGTTTTTGTTTCCTTTGCTTCCCCCTGCTTGCAGTATTTATGCTATAAGCGAAGCTAACCGGCCGCCGGTTGCAGCTTCATATTTAATGGACAGATATGAGAGTAGCATCGACCTTCTCACCGAACCCTGGGCAAGAAATCGTACAACAGTATTTCCTAAAATGTCACCTCCTTTGACCAAACAGACAACAATGTAATAGTAACAATATGTGAGACACATTTGGCACGGAGCAAAGCTTAAATTACAAGCATACTTTGTTTGGCCTCTACATTAAAAAACAACTACAATGTAGAGGCTTTTCTCAAGACCTCTCAGGGCACTATTTGTTTTCCAGGAGCATTCATTAGTCATAGAAACAGGTAGGTTTTCATTTTCACTGTGTCTTCGATGATGATTTAAGGACTGTACTCTTCAATAAAATGGTGCAGATGTATTCTGTTTGCATGGTAAACGAAAGACTTAGGAAGGGAACCTTTTTTGTGTCCGATTGTGTTTGTAGAGCTTGGAAAAGCCGGCATAGTAGATGCAGAGTTTTGAGTAATAATTTATATTCTTTTCTGACAAGCCTCGTTTCACCACTGCAACTGTATATTTGATGCCTTATAAGCCCACGTGGGCTGGGTGCTTTCATGTGCATGATGCAAAAATAAAAAAAATAATAAGAAATCACACTGTGTGCATTACATTGTCATCTATTGAGGAGAAATAGGCTTTTCTGCCTCCCCCGCCGTGGATCTCTCCCTTCACAATGAATGATAAATGATGATGAAGGAAAGTGGTGAACAAAAAAAACGAAGCCTTTGCTTTGCTCTGATTCTGGAGACACAAAAACCTGACGTTCACTGTGAATGACGCAGATGGCTGAAAATGTCCTGCTGTTAAACTCCGTTGTGGAGATGATTTTGTACGTTTCTGGCCCCTTGTTAAAGAAAAAGAAGCGGCCCATCGACCCCCAAAAATACAAGGTACTGGCTCTGTGGATTGGTACTTTTGTGGTCCAGCGTGGATTCTTTTTTACAACCTCTCAGCGGATTCCTCACCAGATGAAAAAGATGCCTCTGACCCTGGAACATGTTCTCCTGTGACCTTTAATAAAAGGAAGGCAAGGCGCATAATGTGTGAACATATCCTCAGTGGGATCTGCTCAACACAGCATATAGGAATAATGCCTGTGTATTAAAGAGCTCCCCAGACAATAATCCAGGACCTTGTATATAATGCAGTCTCTATATGACCCTGGAGGTCTCTCCGGCCCGGCAGCAAATCACATCAACATAATGCACCTGGGGGATGAAGGCGATCATGGATGACGACTGAGGCAGGAACACAACCGGTTCACACCAGTACAGAGAAGAGCCAACCGCCCCTCCCAACCAGGGAAGGTCTTGACATATTGCATGTGGTTAAAGGAGTGTGAAACCCTCCCCCCTCACTCCTCCTCCTCTGCTCTGCTATCACAAACGTCCCATTGCTTACAATCACAGTGATTTGACAGAAACGAAGTCCCCTCCCTGGGGACGAAGTGAAGCGTGGAGTGGTAGGTCCGCCCGGGGGCCTCATTTGGCCCTCGCTGTCTGATCCAGCTGTGCGCTGAGCTATAAGTCGCTACGTCACTTTTCCCTCAGATGTGACTGCCAAGTAAACTCCCTGAGTGGAGTTGACAAACTCCGCTGGGTGTCGTGTTCTGACGGCGAGGGGAGCAAACACTCAGCGTCGCCGCGTCTTTCTGTTTCCAAGTTCGCTTCCAAGCGTCTCCCCTGTGTGCGTTGCAGGTGCGCACTTCTCTTGGCACTTCACTTCTCATTCTGTTCAAGTCAAACAGAAGCTGATGCCCCCCTGCACTTTGCCCTCCGGCCTTTCTGCCAGAAAGCCTATCAAGAAAGTAGTCTTGGTGCCTAAGTAGAAACTACATTCTGCTACCAAAACTGCTTGGTTGGGTTTAGATAAAGATCATGGTTTGCTTTAAAATGATAACACTGACTTTTGATTTCACATGGAACACAAACAGCAGTCTCCTGGGTGCAAGATACTACGTCACCCGACTTCCTAAAGCCTTTCTGGCAGAAAGCCCTAAAGGCAAACTTCTCTCATGAGCATACCCCCCCACCCCCCCCTCACTTAACCATCCATCTGGGCTGCATGACACAATGTATTCATCTACAGTCGTCTGTGTGAATATACCTGTCTCAACAACAAATAATCTGAAAGCAGCTCCGGTCTAACCGTCTCTGTTCCCCCACTGTGGACATTTTTCACTTCTGTTCTGAACACAACCCAAATCGATAATTACTGTTTCTTTGAAGCGGCCGTAAAAGATTTGTGCGATACATGTCAGCCAATAATGAAGAAGCCCTTCAAGGATACACGCACACACGTACACAAAATGGAGAACACAAATCACATAATCCAAAGTTGGATTGCGGTAAATGGGGTCTCTTATTGAGACATCTTCTCATGAAATCAGACTAATTGCCAAATGAATGGAGATTGATGTTATAGAGCGAGGCAGCAGAGCGAATGCATTCATTTCCTGTAACAGGCCATTACCCACAATCGCCTCTGTCAACCCAGTGACCCTCTGCAGAATGCACCTTACAGCGCAGGAATACACTGCATGTTTCCTTTGTTGTTCACCGTGTGCAGTTCCCCGACAACGTCTGCCTTTGATTACTGCCATCAGTAATAATGATTCATCACAAGGAAAAGCACGTTGTCTCCTTGGAGGGTTATGAAACGCCACACTTCTCCAACAAACGTAGCCTTTTCCCTTGTTCCTCTTGCCTCTCTCCCTTTCTCTTCATCCTCATCAGAGCTAGGCTTTAATCTAAGTAAGGCGAGTGGAGGGAGAATGAGACCTGGAGCACGCATGTCTGTGGAAGAGTACTGGCTCTGCTCCTAGATGCAGTTGCCATGGTAACAGCATAGAGTACTCTTTTTTTTTTTTTTTTTTTTTTTCTTTTTCACACCCGATGGTCTCTCTCCTCAGAGGAGTGACACGGGAAACAGAAAGACGAAGCGAACAAGGAGGGAAGATGAGAGGCCGAAAGACGAGGCTCGGCAGAAAGACGAGAGGGATCGAGGATAAACTGGAAAGATAAGAAATGACAAGAGGGAGGAAGTAAGCTGATGTGGCATCGCGGACTCACAGGAAATATCATACAGCCGTCCCCACCCCCCCTCGGTTAGAGTTTTGGAGGAGATGCAGGCCACCACTGCCAACCTCCTTCTACCATCCACCAGTGAACACAACCTGCTCCTCATCTGAGCCCTGACAGCGCACAGTCATCACTACTTGGGGACAATACACACAACTCTAGTATGTTGTACAATCCATGGCTCTGCTCTGTGGTCTCTGTGGACAGTCAGCCAGTCAATCAAACTTTATTTGCTTAGCACCTTTCATACAGGTTAGTGCAGTTCAAAGTGCTTCGCAAGCCAATAATAAGACAGGACGAGTGCAAACCGTAAATAACAACAAATAAGAGGGATAAAAAAATATATATAATAATATTAATAATAATAGGCAGATTTAAAGATTTCAACAGTTCCAGCTAAGATCTGTTCGGAGCATAAAAGCTAAAAGATGCCTCACCAAAGGTTTCAGTCCTGCACTCTGGAACAACTAGCAGACTCGTGGCAGAGCACATGAGGGGCCGGTGCAAGACCATGAAGTGGTCACACAGGTGTAATGTGGTCTCTCCTTCCTGGTCCTGGTCAGCACTCAGGAACCATTAGCACGCACTGAGCCCACAGTGCAGTCGAGTAACGGCAAAGAGAGGGAGACAGAGCACAACAGCAACTACAACGCATCATTAACCTCATGAGCTTGTGAATTATGTTCATACGGGTTCAGTTATTGCTGCAGTACAGTCATGTGATGGAACACACAGGTCTGCAGCTCCAGCCATCATTCACGACGGAGCTGCTTCGTCTTACACACACTCACAAGTGCACCTCATGACTGCTTTTAATACACATCCAAGTGTTGATCTTCTAGGTCAGACGTCAGCGGGGTCGGGTGGAGCCGACGCACCCCGGACAACTGGTTTCAAACGAGGGAAGAGGAATGCGGTCAGAGCGAGACGACATCATCGATGAGTAAAAGTAGGGAGAGTTCACAGCGTTGCCGTTGGAATGGCGAAGATACTGTCGAGTCCGTAGATAAAAGTGATACACAGCACAAGTGACTGATAGTTGGAGCACCTCCAGGGCTTGGATGGATGTGAAACCTCTGGTCCAGTCATCGGTCAAAAGATGAGCAGCTGCAGTAAAAGAATGCCTGCTTGTTTTTCATAATGTGGCGCCTGTGTACATAAAAACACTGGGAGAAAAGTCAAGAGTATTTTGGTGCGAAACATCTGCCCACTAAGCTCAAAATCCTGTTGCGTGCCTAAGCTAACGGTTACTGTTTGTAGAAACCTTACACTCATTCAGTTTGTATCAGCTCAGTTAGAGATTCTGGGTCAATTTTGGAGGAATTCAGAAGCTGTGGTGCCGTGTTTTGTTCCCGATTCCAAGAAACAAATCTGGATTTGCTACTTTTTTTAATTTGCTACAGCTTCAATGTGCGACTGAGATACACGCGACTGGTGACATTTCACTCAAAACCACGGAGCGCAAACTTTGTGGTGGCGCTAGAGGAAAAGTGACAAAGTCAGTCACAAGTCTTCAGATGGAACACCTCGTCGCGTCGCCCTCCGCCCCTAGAAAGCGGCAGCGCTCCGGTCTGGCGTGCCTCGGCCCCAATGATCCGCGGCACACTGCAGTATGTCGGTGGCAGCTCATCCAGTCGCAGTAGTTAAGAGAGGAGGATGGAAAGGCTCAAGGACGCTGCTTTCATTCACCGGCATCACACATACGGCCTGTCATACACGCTGACAAGGCCACTCAGGCATTGCCCAGAGCGCTTTTCTTTCACATAGCACTGTGCCTTAAGAGATGCCGTATTCTTTTCCAAAGACGACCATGCAGCCCGAACACCTCCCCTCGCTGGAAGCGGCCCCCCCACTGCTCTGCTAAGCTTCCTGGGTGAGCATCTGCCAATGGATGATGACAGATGAGGCCCGGGTGGAAAGACTGAGGCTGAAGTGAAGTACAGCCACAACCACAACAACTGCGTGACTCTTCAAGCATTCACATTCCTGCAATACTATGCAGCTGCACAGTAACAATGCTGTGCTCGCCTTCCTCTCAGCAGACTAGATATCTATAGGCATAACGCTGCAAAAAGTCTGGCACTTGACTGTATTAATAGGCACCCGCTCTCGGATGAATATCAACACACACGGTCGCAGATAGAGAGCAGAATTACCAAGAGCCAGCGGCGGGCTCGGTCTAAATTACTGCGGAGGCATCATTCTGTCACAGTGTATCTAATGGAAGCTGACCTTTCTCGTGCTGCGCTGAGGACCACTGGTGCATGCACGAGGAGGGACATCTCACCCGCTGACGGATCTGTCCCCAAAGCGGCCAGACTACAAATGCAAAAGTTTTTGCCCCCCACCCCCCACCCCACCCCCACGCTTCTTCCACCGTCCGCCATCCCGCAGCTGATAAATGGGGAAGCATGGCAGTTTGAGAGCCTGCTAAAGGGAGTTTGAAATGAGGACATGGGTGTGGGAGCACATGGGCGGTCGTGCAGGCATCATCATGAACCTCGGGGGCAGGGAGACACATGGTGGCAAGACAAAGCTTGTCGGCTTGTGAGCACGTTGTCAAAGCAGTGCTGGATCCTTAGGGCCATAAACATGATGCGTCTTAAAGGCATTACCCTTCAAATGCTTGTTTTTTTTTTTGAGATATTACCTTTTGTCTCTTGTGAGCGTTCAGGCTACAATTGTCTCTTCCAAAAACAAGTCTTCCAGCAGTTTTTTGTGTCTTCACACCGCCTACTTCATGTCTGAGTAATTATCATTTCATGGCGAGGGCTCAAATCCTCTCCACCACACTGAAATCATTGGAGGACATGTTTGTACTAATTATGAAAAACACACAGTTTGTTCCACTTGTATCCCTTCAGATGCATGCAGCATGTTGCATGTATATTCAATCTTGAGTTGGACACTTTCAGACGTGTGCCTCCTGTTTTATCATTTCACGGCAAAAAAACAAACAAAAAAAAGGCCCGTCACATTCTCAAAGGCCAGCGTGTAATTGTCTCGGCCTGAAGCCTCCAGCCGTGCGAGACTGTCACAGTGGTTGCACATCCCGAACCAGATTCTCCACCACTATAATCTATGAGAGGGAAAATTATTTCCTGTGTCTTAGAACCACAATTACAGCTGGGGGTGGAGGTTTTTTGGCTTTAGTAAAGTGCTGATGACAAAAAACAACAAACAGGTCAGTGCGGTTTCAATGACGTTGCACCACCTGGAGGAAACTGTACTCGGAAGCACTTCTGCATTTCTACTGTTTAGTGTAGCAGGGTTAAAGGTGGTTTGATCACAAAAAAAAAGGCATTGTTAAACTACAGCAGGCAATACAAAAATAAAATTGAAAAAAATAATTTTGACCATTGCATGTCACCAACAATATTTAATTGAAAGGTTCCTTTAAAAAAATGTCTCTGAATGCCCGCCCCTTTGTATTCACTTCTTTTTTTTTTAAACTGGACCCGATCTAAATCAAACAACCAATCACGGTTAGCTAGCAGTTAACTAGCCAATCACAGCAACTCTGTACAAATAAGGGGGTTTTACGTGTTTTGATTACCCCCTTCCTCACTGCTAGGCTCGGTGGCGCTAACAGCGCTCAGACATAACTAGCCGAGTAGAACAGACAACCTGTGATTGGCTAGTTACGTGCTAGCTAGCCCTGATTGGTTGTTTGATTCACCAGTCTAAATACAAAGGGGTGGGGTGGGAACCCCTTCAATTAAATATTCTTAGTGACATGCAATGGTCAAAATTAGTTATTGCAACCAAAATTATAGTGAAATAATATTGCCTACTGCAGCTTTAAGATGCTGACAATATTAACGCATCGCCTGTACATATTTGTTAGCTTAGCGACTGTCAGCAGGCAGACTGGCAAAGTGTGTTATTTATGAATACATATGTCAGTTAAAGTCCCTTCAATTTCCACCTTAAAGCATTCCTTCTTCTCGGCTCACACGTTCAAACCTATAATACAAAATTCTCCAGAGGCCTAAGACTCCCAGACAAGATGCTGTTTGTTCTCCATCAGATGAGGCGAGCTCGAAGGGGCGGCAGTTCCAAATCAAGCTGCCGATAAATCCACATCTCTCAACAATTTCAAACAGGACTCGTCTGACGACCCAAGCTGCTTGAAGTTTTGCATAAGCACGGCACACACAGTTAGTCTCACCCTCATTTTCCCTATCCCTTTGAAGAAATACACACACACACACACACACACACACACACATCCTCCCACACAGCACACTCTCACTTTCCCTTTGATTTCACTTTCTGCGTTAGGTCTACACTAATTTCTTTTTCTTTTTGTGTATGTATATGTTTCATATTTGTTATAACACTTTCTCACAGTTCATTTGTTGTTTTCTTCAACTGTGATGTGTTTACAAGGCCTCCAGCTTTTCCTCCCACTCCTGCAGTGTTTCGCACTGTTTACTGTACTTTGTCTTTATGTTCATTTTTATGCAGAAACAAATCAACTGCCTTGCAATCAATTTGAAAGCAGACAGTGATTGCAGGAGCATTTGCTGACAACAAAGGCCACCATTTTAGCCCCATGCACCTTGATGTGATGACAAGTTGACATGTTGGCCTCATGTCTGAATAATGTCTGATTCACTTTTCCGTAAAAGTCATGACAGCAATCTTCGTACGACAAAGTAACATTTTCAACACTCACAACACTGCATGAATAATGCTAACTGACACACTGATTATATTGAATAAGCCGGAAAAAACATGCCAGGGTTTACTCTTTACGCGTGTGCTTAACTTAGCCTACGTTAAACTCAAATTAATTGTAATTATTTGTTGGGCAACTTGAGGGAAATGCAACAAGCTGTTAACAAGCTGGAGTTGTGTTTCGGGCCACCCAACAAATCCAAATTCAACATTGACTCTTACTTTTAGTCATTTGATTTGGTCTCCACCAACACCTGAAGGGAGCTATCTGGCTCTTTAGCAGCTAAATTCTGTGCTACGTTCACCAGCTAACTTTGTCTGTCTGTTTTTGGTGCTGGTTCATCTTTAAAAAACAAAAATTCACTGACAAACAGCTGCTTGTTGCTTCCAGATGCTGATTAGAGCTGTAAGAGCGAACCAAACCAGTAAAGCCGTGGGCCACGAAACCAAAACAACGAGCTGAGGGACACTGAAAAGCGCCATAGGCCTGACAGGAACTGCAGAGTTTCTGATGATTCTCTGTGGGTTCGTCACTACAGGCGACCCCTTTCACATTACACATACTGTAATTGTACAGCTTTAATGTGACAGCATTCAATTATTCTCCTTTTTCCTTGCTATCGTTGTTTTCCAGCAGTGAAAGCCAAATATGGAGCAAGCAGTGGCTCTTTCTCTAGGAGTCGTGTTATGTCTGAATAAAGCCATAACAGACATTAACATAAGTCTGCTGAATGACAAAAAAGCCATAACTGTAACAGACTAGATGAAGCTAGTGCAGTTCCATATTCCATGTATGAACAGGAAAAATGTCTCTACCTCCCTTTATTTAAGTTTTGGCAAATATTACCGAGTTGTGAAATACATCCCTGCCGACGGCCTCATGACCCTGTTGTAAGCACTGACACAATACCTGCTTTGTTTCCCACATTGTTTGCCTGGCTGGTGCAAGATTAGCTTTCCTTTTTAGTGGAAAGTGTGCACAGTGCACACAGGGCTTCTTTAAAATGTTCTTTGCTTCAAACCAGAGCCTCATTTCGGTCAATTTCCAGTGAAAAGGTGCGTGTGTGTTTCAGCACAATGTGTTTCTAGGTCTTTTGTGATGTTTTCTTCATGCACTCGTACCGATTGTATTCAAGGTCAATCTATGTTCTGACTTCTTCCACTCAACTCACAAATATTGCTTTTGTTTAGTGATGATTTCGGTGCTGTGTGTGTCCCGCGTCACGATGATGCCTCGTGTCAACCTGCGTATGCATAATGTTGTCCTCATGGTCTTGCTCAACTGTGTGTTTTGCGTGCCCTTGCAACAGAGATCTTCAGAAAAGAGCTGTCCTCTGTGGGAATGAATCCGGAGAAGCCTCGGATATCTACCGTAGGAAGGACACAACTAACTGCCTCTTAACACTGAGCGGCCATTTATGCGCGGCGGTCACCTCGAAGGTGAATTTTTCCAATTTCCTTTCACCCTCAGAAGTCGTAGAGAACGCCATAAATCAACAGGAAAATGGTGGGTGTCAGGGAGCCCTCACAGCTCGGCTCATCTCTTCACGGGCCGACTTGAGTTATAGTCACACTCCTTTACTGTATTTATTTCAGGGTATCAAGATGGATCAACTTGCGACACACAGGAGGAATTGTTGGGATTCTCGTGAGCAAGCCTGGAGCGTTCATAATAAAAAAATAATTAAAATCCCATTGAATCAGCGCTGAATATCTTGGAATTTGTCAAAACTACGCCGTCCCACAGAAGATAAACAAAGACTTTTCACAGAGAAATTGACTTCTTCTGATTGGAACCTTTGGAAACCTCTGAGGAAAATGAATTACGCAGAGAGGTGGTGATTCATAGTGCAGGAAGCAAATGATCTCACCTTTGTTGCATTAAATGGAAAGACAAAAGCTGCTGTCTCACCTTTGGAACATCCAGCATTTCTTTAAACGTTAATGGAAGCAGACGTTAATAGTTCCCAATGGGAACTATTCAGAAAACTTAAGAAGGTTGCTGGACGCATGCTATTTTGGCACAAATGGGCCTCCTGCTAGCTCCCAGAGGCAGCACTCTCTGCCAGCTGAACACTTCCTGCTGCTGCCCGGCTAGCTAGAGCGGCACTCAGCGGCGCTGTTGGCTAATGGACTGCTTAAAGTGAGAGGAGGCCCAGCCACTGTGGGCCTGTGCATCAGCGCGGCTGGCATGCTGCAGGTGCAGGCCGTCGCCGCACAAAGAGGCAGCGTCTGGAGTGCATGAGTCAGTGTGTGAGTGTTTGTTCGCTTGCCTACGTTCCACCGCACCTTTTCTCTACACACACACACACACACACACACACACCCCAGGCCTAAGCTTTTCCTTCCACCATCCAAGGAGAGCGGCGCACACTCCAAAATATTTTGGCCACGGGCCAGTTCACATTCTCCATGCCAGGATGCAGAGAGTGACGCTGTGGCATGGCTATCTAGGGCTCTTCCACATGCGAGCAAAATACTGCAGTGCCACGACAGCGTGAGGGGAGGACACACACAGGAAAGACGGGAGGGGAGGCGACGACCTGTGCGGTGTCTCTGTGACAAATTTGCCCGGACTGATCCACAACCAAGAGAATACTTCACACAAAACACTATGGTAACAGAGCCTGCAGCATTTACCCACTGTGCCTGTCATGGCCCATTTGAAGCTCGCTCCCCAGTGCCCACGGGAGAAGGTGGCACAAGGCCACGCCATATGGCATTCTGTGTGGCGGGCTGCAGCACTCTGCAGGAGAGCCGAGCTGTGAGAGGAAGGATCCTGTCCATTGGACTAATTAAGGTCTCTGTGATCAAGGAGGTTTTTCTTCATATCCCGGGCCGGAGACCCCTCCGCCCGACAGCACCTTTGCCGTGCCGCTCAAACGAGCAAAAAAAAAAGGCATCCCGCTTTACGCTTAAAGCAGACGGCGGCTTGTGATCTTGACTGCAGATGAACCCACAAGGTCTAGAAAGAGGCGTGTTTGAGGCAGTTGCATTTGATCCCTCGCTCTCTCTCTTTCTGTTTCTCCCCCGATGCCCTTCGTGATCTGATAGGCCCGGAATAATAAGCAGTTAGCGTGTTATCTGCTAATAGCTCCATTACAGCGCGCAGATAAAGCTGCATAGATCTCAGCAGGTGCAACCCAGCAGCAGTGCTCCGTAACAACAGTGGAAGCCGCCACGGTGACATGTAATTATCATGTGCTGAATTTGAAGCTGGCTTTGAAAAACCATCAGAGCGCCAGGCCCTAATATTAGCTTCAGCGTGCTCTGCATGCAATGGTAAGGTCGCACTGATGAGGAGGTAGGCGCTCTGTTGTCAGCTGGATGTAGTTTTCTCTCTCACACACACACACACACACACACACACACACACACAGACATGGTAAAGGACATGAACTCAGATCTCAGAACAGTGTGTTTTCTATGTCTCACATTATGTAATAAAACCAACCAGGAATGAAGCTGCTAGGCGTTTCTGTGTTTACTTCGCAAAGAGCAAAGATCACTTTTTGAGGGTTTACAGTGTAGCACCAGGCTACAGGGCTCCTTACATACAGTTACTTTTCAATTAAAAACAAACAGACAAATAAATGAGCATGCAAACGTATCTGTGTTCATTTTGATAATTATGAAATGCGTGAAAGGCACAGATGTGACGCATTTGATATTCTTGTTGCCCCCCCCCCCTCCACAGAAATCTAAATGTCAGCGGACAAAGAGTGAGCGCACCGCAGATGTGACTACGGAGCCGCACGGCAGTCAGCGGGCAATGGCAGCAAATGACACAACACAATACCTGAATACTTCATAAAAGCAAAGAAACAAAAGGGTGCAGGGAGTTGTGGTTTGCATTCATTAACATCAAACCCGAACGCGATGTTCAGTGAACAGTGGAATCACTACCGGCTGTGACTGCAATCTAGAGATAAGACGTTTACAGTTTGGGCTGGGCCGCACTTAACACTGGTGAGGCATCAGCCGTATCAACAACATCTCCACCCTCCACCTGCTCTGAGCGCTCAGCCGTGGTTGCCGTCCCTATCTTGGTTTGTTTATTTAAAGTTATCATGTGGTTGATAATCATCTTATGGACCATTATAATGGTGGCATCATAAATAATGCCCAAAAGACAAAAAAAACTTGCTATAGTTAAATAATATATATATTTTCTTTTTTTTATAATGTATTAAATATTATTTAATATTCAGGCCTATAGCCTAGACCCTGGGTTCCCATCTCCAGACCTCCAGGCACCCCTGCCTGCCCATTTTCCAGTTCTCTACGCTCTAGCACACCTGAACCAGCTGGTGCTCAGGCCCCGATCCAACAGTAGGGGCTGCTAACTACTGTTACCATTATTGATTCATCTTCCACTGCTCAGGTGCCAATAAGCTGATGACGCTGACAGAGGTGTAACTGTACGACAGATGGGCTACCACAGAAAAACAAACACTTGCATGTTATGGATTCACAGTGTATAGAGAATTAGCATTTATAACACAGGCACGGTGCTTGAGCGACAGTCTTCTTGCACTTGTTCGCTAACTACTTTGCTAATTGGCACTCGGTCAGTGTGATGAACATGGTTTCATCAGTGCTCATCACCTCACATGAGTGAACGACCAGCTCCGCCCTGTCATTTTAACATCAGAATGACGTCTGGGCTCGTATATCATCGGCGGTTCCTGTCGAAGAGAGCTTCTGTGGACCAACCACCGTAAAATGTTTTGTTTTCCCACCATTGTATAAATTGCAGGATCCTCATTCTCAAATTTAGCACAGATTGGTAAAATGCTAAGCCGCGTCAAACTGATGCACGTTACATTATAACAATCTCCAGCCGCCTGCTGACAACATTGCAAAACCCACTGAAACAACATTATCTACAAGAGAAACTCAGGCCGAGTCAAAAAGAGAGGCTGAATCTAGACTCTAATCCAATATTATCCAGTACCATGTGGTTCTACAGCAATCTATACATCTCAGCTCTATCCATAGGTACCACCAGATGAAATGATGCACAAATAAACAATGTGCGTCACAAATAGTGAGTACCTGGCTCCCTGTGATGTGACATTTGCCAGAGCACACTCTTTGCTGCCATCGATCTGTCCTCCTCAGAGTGTCCTCTGCCGCCTGTCCTTAAAAAGCAACACGAGAGAGTGGGTTCTGGGTAGCCTGCGGCACTGTTCAACATCTGTGGCACAGTCTGCCGGTGGGGGCTGAGCATTTACGCCACAAGGTTACACAGAAAGACGCTGGAGTCAGAGAATAGGAAGGACCTCCTTCCTTTGGACTTGAACGTGACATGTTGCGCGTTTCAAAGGAAGCAATAGGGCTTGTTAAAGGATGCGGCTATTGGCTGCTAATCCTACTTGAAGGGTGCAAGTGTTATTTCCGAAGACGACTCATAATCTATTTAGTTTTCTGAAGTCAAGACGAGCTGTAAAATCCTCATGTTTGTCAAACAGTCAAGCAGCAAATGTTTGGTCTTTTGCTCGATGAATAACTTAAACACGTAATCGATGAGCAAAAATTTGCCGTTCAATTAATGTTCTGTTGCCACAGGGACGGTGCAGACGCCGCTCTGTTGTGTTTCACGGCTGACTAAAACCTCCGCAATTTTGGGGGGGATTTTCCGAACACGGCCCTCGGAGGTGCGCGGTTCGGCGTCTCATTAAAAGGCTTCCTCGCATCTCTTTTTGCTTCACCACTGAAAAACCAAAACTGAAGATGAGACTGACTCTAAAAACCCATTTATTTTCGTCTGCAAGCGCGCAGCCTGGTTAGAGGAGGACTGAGGCGGTTTTTGTTTCCAGCCTTCTCAAGTCAAAGTAAGGCCACTAGTGCTGCTTCTACTGACTAGATGTATCAGTATCAGAAAGCTGAAGTCTCACTTAAGTTGTAGTTGCCTGAATAAACAGGAAACCTTATTGTGACTAACTTATTTACATCGAGACAAACAGATCATTTGAGGTCTTTTTAAAACTTAATCAAAGGAACATACAGAGGCCTCATATATCAAGACAGTCTGCTTCCACACACCCCTTACAGTTTTCAGCTTGCACATTACAGAGGTATTCATCAGGGCGGTGTAAAATGTGTACGGTACAAGAGACGTGTGGCATATTGGGGGTGGGGGCAAGAAGGCACAACAGTGCCCTTGTTATGACAGTGTTTTTACTCCTTCGCGTCAAACACAAGCGCCCGCAGTTTCTAGATTTGAGATTTTCACATCTCAGCTTGAGATTTGCAACCGCGCTGACCTCGGAGCAGGTTCAGCCTCCCTGCAGCGATCTCCCACTCTGGACACACACACACACACACACACACACACACACACACACACACACTCAGATATTGCAATCAAAACCGTGAATGACTCCAACAGACTTTTTGAGAGATATTTAAAAAAGGTTCAGGCACCAATTTAACCCCTGCAAATGAACCCCAACCCAAATTCAATCGCAGAATCAATGGGACTCAGCGTCTCGGCCGGCACTTGAATTATGACTTATTTTGTTCCGCTTGCAGCCCGGGGCTCCCTTGATTCTGCAAATAAAATAAAAAGTGAGCAAGCGCGAGAGTCATCCTTGGGCGAGCTGCGGGACATTTACTAAGATGAGTGATTCTGCTTTTATTGACTCTCATGGCCTGCCGTGTGAGACTTTCACACAGCGAACTCTACAGCCAGACAAGTTGAGACAGAACAGGCAGAATTCCCCCTAACTCGGATCCCAATCCCTTTACGCGGGATTTCAGAGCCGCCTTAAGTCCCCTTCCCGCATTCGCCGGCGAGTCAGGCACAGCGCGTGTACTTCTGACCGAGCGCCACACAGCTTCTTCCCATAACAATCTATTCAGGCCACATTTCACCCTGCCGTCGCCTTGTGTTATCGCACACATGAAGTGGTGATCTGTCGTCTCACAGTATCAGTAACAAGTGTAAGCCCCGAGAAGTAGTCCATGGGCTGAGGCAGCATGTGAAGAGTTACTCCAGGATTTGAGTTCACACTGGGACACCCAGCGAACTCCTCACTGCCTCTGTGAACATGCATTCCTACTGGGAAATTACACATGGGGGTTTTTCAAGCTCAAGCACAAACACACACACACACACACACACACACACACACACACACACACACACACAAACAGTAAAATATAAACACAGCATTGCCAGTTTCTGAAGCTAAAACAACTTCATTCTGACTTTGTTCACTTGGGAAACACACACACACACACACACACACACACACACACACACACATCAATGAGGACCCACACACTTGGACTGACATGACCTTGTTGCTGCAGATTACACACACACACACACACACACACCTGCTACTGCATTGTGTTTCTATGAAGGCACGAATGCTCATCCAATCTCTGCTATCCTCCCACTAAGTGCATGCCAAGAGCCACTGCGGCACAGGAAACTTACTGCATCAATTTGTGCGTGTGTGTGTGTGTGTTGAACGGGTGGGGTCGGGGGGGGGCGTCTTCCTTCCTGATGTGCTTCATAATGAATGACAAGTCCAGCATGAAAGCCAATAATAAACTACACGCAGACAAAAAACACAGAATATAAAAGGTACATAACACAACATAAAACATGTCCTCGCTGCAGGCTAGGTGTCTGTCACTAGCACACATGGTGCACATCAACCAGACAACTGACGTGGCTTCATTTTGCTGCTTAGCTCACAGAAGCCATGCTAATCGGCTACAGCTGACTGCATTTGCTGGCCACAGTTGTGATAAACATTTCTTGTTAAGACATCGTTAATAATGTAAGGTCTAATTAAATTGAGGCTCTTGCCTCAAATGCAATTTGAATTAAAAAAAATAATAATTAAACGTTCAACCTTACTAATAACATTGACAGTGACAATAGATATTTGTATTCATTTTTTCATGTCTAATGACAATGTGAAAACAACGTGACAACGTGAAAGGGGGTCACTCGTAGTGACGAATCGACAGAGAGTTATCACCTGGATCGGCGGCTCCCCTCGGCTTTCAGGAGCTTTATGGTGAGTTTGGGCTCATTGTTCAGCTGCCCGGCCTGGTTCACTCCCAAAAAAAGCCAGAAACACGACTCCAAATGAATGTTAATGTCGCTCCGTAACTGCTGGACGTGTAAATAAGGAACTACTTGCTAACAACTTAAAAGGTGACGATATGTCAATGATGTGTTCACAGCTTGTTTCTGCTGCCAAAGGCGGCCACAAAAAAATCAATGAACGCAGGTTTAAGGTCCTCAAGCACGGCAACACCTCTAAGCGCCAACGAGTGAAAGACTAGTCGCTGTTGGTCGAATATTGGCTATGGTTTGCACTGTTGCGAGCTCTCATACTGGTAGAAGACGCTGCAACGTGACCAACATCACACACGAAAATCTAATGTTTTTCTTGAGAGAGGGTGAAACGTCTGAGGAAACTTTTCTTTTATCACGCAGCTCGAGGTTTACGTAAAAACAAAGATCTCTCAGCTCTTATGCAACGTTTTTAAACACACACACACACACACACAGAGACACGGCTCTGTTGCAGCTCTGTGAAAAAAAAAGCCAGAGAGACAGAGACACACACACACACACACACACACACACACACACACACATACATTCGGGGCTGGTGCCTACTGAAGCCAAAATCACACTCTGTTCAATTAGGCTAACCTGAAGGTGGGCGCTCTGTGTCTAATTCACCACGAACCTGAGCCTGACATCAGTGTGTGTGTGTGTGTGTGTGTGTGTGTGTGTGTGTGTGTGTGTGTGTGTGTGTTCTTTCCCTGCACTGTTTGCCACCTGAGAGACCCTCTCGGATCGATGGCAGAAAGCATTACACGTAATCTCCTGTTTAATATGCTTGTCCTTAGCCCGGGGTATAATTGGAACCTTTAGTAAAAACCTGCCAGTTATAAAATCTATCAATCTGTGCCAAACAAGGGCTGACCTGGAACCTGAGCGGATGAATAATTGAGGCGGAGAGGAGGGTCTAGCTACGCTACTCATAATCCCTCTCAATCGCCGAACCTTCGAAATTATCTACGAGAACACTCGGCGGCACGAGCAGCTACTTGCCATGTGATGCGACTTGGTCGATGCTCAGGTCCCTCATGTGTGCAGTGATGTTTTATATTCATGCTGATGTTTGCTTCAGTTTATTAGGCGCTATCAGAGGATATTCAGATCAGCAGCTTCTTTGCTGGTTATGATTCCCCTCCTTATTCCCGCACGCGCCTTCTTGAATAATGCATTCCTCTGCTAAAAGGCAACTTCTGTGTCCTCCTTAAGATGTGAACAGCCACCCTGTGACACCTCTGAGGAACGCTGGAAGGGAAGCAAATGCTACTAATGCGAGAGGAAGGGCCACTTTTTGCCCTCTTCTTTAGCTTTTACCAAAACTACGAGAGTGCCTTCGGACAAAGCCATGCTTGAGTCTTTGCTAATTATTTGGGAGGCTGCTGATTTTTATCGTAGGATGCAACCCATTCAGATACATGAACAGATGCACCGATTATACTGACGCATCTTGCACTCACGGAAAGGGTTCCAATATGGGGCTTTGCGGTGGGACGCCCTCATGAGTCACCCATTATAAGGAATTTATAAATGGTTCATAAATCATTTACTCATGCTTCATAGATCATTCATAAGGCATTCGTGATAACAACTTTGGGCTTGCTAGGTTGTGAAAAATCTCTTGCTGTCATTAATAACTGCTCATGTGTGTCATTAATAGTGGGTAATGAACCCAGTAATAAATACTTAATAAATGGGTTGCTGTCCAAATGCTGCTGCAGCACTTTTCCTGAAGGTCATAGGTCAAACAGAGGGGTCTCAGTACATGTACAAACGGGTCCCTATCAACACATTTCGAATGAATCATTATCTTTTAGCGGTGGAGCTCCGCTTTCTGGTGACTGAGAGAGCAGCCGTCAGGTCAGCTGTGATTCACGGTGCATCACTTCCTCGTAAAAACAGCATGTTAAAAGACCACGAGAGCCACAGAAACTATCACATCAAATATCATAATCTGATAGCTGATAAATAACACTACAGGCCGCTGAGCCATCAACCCCATGTGCAGTGCCGGTAGAGGCTAGATTGCTGAATGTTGCGGCCGCACGAATGGTGATGCGTTCACTTACTGACAAACGTGCTCGAGGGCATTTGAGCGGCAATGCCACCACTTAGGAAATAAAGTGAACGAACCGCACTGGAAGTGATCACAAATCTTTAAGCGGAACTGAATGAATCAGCAAAGTGATCTGTGATTATCACCTCCACTGATGAACTAAAGAGATACAGAGCCAAAGCGTCCTGCTGGAACCCAAAACTTGTTCTCAATAATGGCTTAGAACTGATGCGAAAAGGCTTAGTAAATTATTTGTTAGCCATTTATAAAGCCACGTTTTATAAAGGGCAACTTATCAGAAACTGGTATCAGCTCTTGGGCAAGCCAGCAATGACTTCATCACTAAATGGCAGTATGTGCAAGAAACAGAAAGATGGTGAGGACGACAATATTATTGAACTTACTGACGTTAGCACTGCCTGGCATGTCTTTCATCTGAGACATATGGCTCTTGAACTGAGGGGCTTACTGCCATGCGTGCCAAAACCGTCAGCTGTCCATGTTCAGACCTCGCATGTTCACATGCGGGGAATAAACCGAATTTAGAGAATGTGTCAAAGCCAGCTCACAAATTTCACTTTCACATATTGTGGTTCCGTCATCAGGTGATGTTTTTTTTTTGGTTGAAAAACTTACACCTGCAAGGCATTCAGATTACCTGGTAGCCTTGCTAATTTGGAGTTGAGCGTGAAAAGTTTCATTAATATTGCACGACTAGGCGCAAAGTGGTGCATCAAAGTCTGCACGGCTGCACATTCAATATTTAAGACATTTATGTCACATGATGAAAATGTGTCCAACAAGCAGAATAGGAGCAAACTTGTGTGCTACCTGGTGGAGCGCACTTGCTGGCTCAGTTCATGACCTTGCATCGGCGTTCGTCGCCCGTCGGCCACTTTAACACAGTAGCAGGACGCCGGCGGACAAAAGCCGACTGTAAGTCAGCGGGACAGAGTGGAACTCGCAGCGCACCAAAACAAAAACACCTTTCAATGCTCTCCATCCTCCTTTCATGGGGGAGCTGGCAGCCCTGCCGCCTTGAAATAAGAGAGGCCGAATGTGCTGACCCAGCACTCTGTAGGTAAACGGCTTTCTGTCCCATCAGCCTTGTCGGCGGAGGGGATCGAGTGCTAGTGGACGCTCTCGCTCTCTCTTACGCATACACAAAAACACACGCTCCTTCGCAGACAAAACAATGCTCAATACTGGGTCCTTGAGCGTTTGCCATGGATTATTGAGGCTGGCTGAGAGAAATGCAAATGTAATCACCTAAGCGGACATTTTCCCCCAAACCATGTTTTTTGCCAGACCTTTCTGCCGGCACTGTCTGCCACAGTGATGCAAAAGAGTCTAAGCTGCATGACTAGTATATAAATTAGGGTTAGGCCAATACAACAGTGTGCCATTACGACTGGTCTTTTAATTCAAAATGAGATATCAGTTTGTCATGTCGTCTACTAGCAATAAAACCCTCCCTTCCAAATCAATCTTCAGCCTAATCCTCACGCTAATGAACCATTAGCTCATAATTATACCCAAATATGTTGTTATCACAACGGCTTGTATTGCAGATGGCTGACCAGAGGCGTTATTAAAATGTGATGTGAAGGGATTTTAAACCTGGTGAAAGGTCGGCAGTCTGTAAAACATGCAAAGACTCCACAGCTCTGTCTGTCTGCTAGGAGATACCTCAGAAATCAACATGCTCCTTTCCCCAAAGGCGGCATTCACACCAAATCCGGCGCTGCGGCCAAAACGGCAGGCCTCCCGTTCATCTTGAATGAGGGCAGCGCGATCAGGACAAACAAACAAACGGACGAAGGAAACAAAGAATGTCACGCCTCAGCTAGTCTGACGCGCCGGATGTAGGCTGTTGGGATAAGTCTGCGATTGGCCGACTACTTCAGTCGACATTCTCCTCCTCTTCCACTGTCTGTCTGTTAACTGTGAATCATGCAAAGCTGCTCTGGTGGCGTCCCAGAATAAAAATATAGAGCTGGACGTGAGCATTACATTGGACCTTTAAGTCTCGCTTCAAAGTCACGTCCCAAGGCCTCCAGGTGAGTACGTGCAGACTGGAGTAAGTAACCAAGATGTCAGTCAGGCTCTGGACAGAGGACTGCAATACTGTGTGCAAAAATCCAAAGGAGGCAAGGAGCTGAAAACATGAAATCAATAACTGTCCAGCATATCTTCAACTAAATTATAGTCGCTCAAAGCTGGTTGACTGAGGCGAAGTATAGAGTCCCTTACAGAGCCGACAAAGACGGACAATCAACTGGAATATCAAAGGAAAGGTTAGTTGAATCGGTCAAGGAAACTGTTGATCTCCTACTCAACCTATTTATATGGCAGTTTATTCACTCACTTGTTAGCGCAAATGTCAACAACCATGAGCAATGTTATGGTCATAACAGTCAGGACACGGAAAATGCTACAAAAGCACCTTGACTGCACTGAGATGAGTTGATAAACCCTCAACTCCTGTCTAGAAATACCGTCAACACACTTTCCACAAGAATGGAAGTCCTCAGTGGACACTTTTACAGCTTCTGATGCACATCTTGTCAATACTTTTTCCATCAAGAAGACATTAAAGCTCAGACGTGACATTTTATTATTGTGTTTAAAGCAGTACTAATAAGTTCTGATTTGGTTTTCTTTTGCCACTTGGGCAAAATATTGTTATAATATTAAATATTGACTTTTCCACAGGCTGATGGTGGAAAATGCAACAACTCCCGCGATCCCGCCCTAATTCATGACGTCACATAACGCCGTCTTTTGTTATTGTAGTTGATTGAGAGACGCCCTGGCGGCAGAAAATTACATATTGTGCCTCTAACAGATTACAGCCTCATCAAGTTGGCAAATAATCAGCAACACTGAATAATTAATAATCATTATTATAACAATGCCAAGCATCATAGTCATCATCATCATTTTCAATGCCTCGGACGAGACTGGCCTACGTTCGATTCATATTGTAGTAGCCTTTGTTATATTACTTGCATGTACGCGCCACAAACGCACCTCAACAGCAACTCAAAGCCTCTTCCCACGGCTCTGCTAAAGCGTTGGAATATGCAGTACAGTAGTGTAGCAGTTGCCTTTTTTGTAAGCAAACAGTTGCGTCACCTGAAACAGTGAGCTAAAAGACTCCACAGAGCTAAGCTAAGTCACTCCAAGCGACCCCTTTCACATTACACATGGTCATTTGAGCCATTGTTGATATAAGAATATTGATCGATGCTGCTTTAGTAAGTCTGGCGATCACATTACAGCGCGGTGGTTGCCGTTTGCTCGCTCTACGCCAGCTCCGCAGAGCCTCACTGACCTAATTCTGGCTTTCTGGCTCCAACATTTCCCATCAGAAACTTATGTGGGAGATGATGCACGGGATGTCCAAGTACTTCTTGCATCCACGTTGGCCCCTCTATAACCTTTGGAGTCATGGTGGTGCCTGCAGCAATGTCAAATCTGTAATGCGGTCTTTCCTTGTGGAATCACAGAAAAACAGGTTTTTAGACCTTCGGAGTTCCCGCTGTTCAGCTTCAAAATGATGGTATTACTCTCTCATTGCGTCATTCTTGTCATCTTTGTGGCGTGGAAATTGTCAAACTCAGAGACAACGAGAATAAATGTATTAACTTGGCAGCATGTGGGCGTAGTGGTTAGCTTGTTTGAAGGCCCTGGGTTAAAATCGCAGCGCTGCTGTTGTCTGGAGCTGGCATGATTTAGCTGTGTCTGTGTGGGTTTTCCTCTGGCTGCCCTGGTTTCCTCCCACACCAGAAGTCATACATTGTTTGGTATTAAAAATACTCCTCCTGACATTGCTATTGGCTGAATTGCACTCCATCCTCTGGCGCTGGAGAATGGCTGAGCTCCGCTCCTAAGAAGTTAGGGTGGGTCAAATGCAGAGGATGAACACACCCACAGGGGTCAAAAAAGTGTAAGTTAACTTTTTTCTAACTGGCAAATTACATCAGCTACCAGCCTTCAGCTCAGTCTGCCCTTAATAAACAGCTCTGACACAAAAAAGATGGCACCACTGACAATTTGATGCAGTTTTAGATTTTGTCTAGAGGCTTGCACCCCCCCCCCCCCGGCTGTTGAAGAGGCACTGTAATAACCTTGAGAAAATGGTTAAATTGAGATTCCATCAAATAAGTATGAAGCATGACTCAGCGGCAGACACCTGTGATTGATGCGGCGTGATGAAAAAGCCTTGCCCTGAATCTGACATTGATCTCGACTCCTGCCTCCTGCTCTCGACTTCTGTCGAAGTCTGTTCGGCTGGGTAAACAAAAGACATGGCTAATAACCTGTCGCCCTGTTTAATCAATGAATCTGGCAAAGATACCCACGTCACGTCAGTACAAGAGTCAGGGAAGGTTGGAGGGGTGACCGAAGTGCAACACTTGCCCAGAGAGGGAAAGACAGGAGGGAGGGAGGGACGAGCACTGACGAGAGAGACGAAAAGTGGCGAGATGATGAAGCATTCTCCAGACAAATGGAGTGCAACTTGCCTGGCCCCCTTCGAACAGTGTAAGTGTCCTTTGGGTGGTAGCTGAACCCACAGCCTCCACATGACATTTGGCACAAATGTACACATTGGTATTAGTATGTGTACATTTTGTTCGCAGACATGCAGAGAGGCACACAGCAAAGATCGATCTCAGGATTTTAAGCATCCATTTTTTCATCATTCATCTGGGAATCCCAATGAATCGATGAACACTTGGTAATTTAAGGATAATGCAACGTCTTCATGTTTAGACGCTTTCGCCTGACTGTGAGTCTCCCCTCATGCTTTGCACTCCAACGGGCCTAATGCTGTAACAGTGAGTGTGGACAGACAATGTACATACTGTACAGTGTGTTCGGGAGACTCGCAGTCTGTCAGGGTCTGTCAAGTTCAATTTCAGTCAAGTTCCAATTTTTACTTCGTTCTCAAGACCTGGCAGAGATTACATATTGTCAGACAGAATTACTGGTATGAGGTGTTGAAGTGATAAAGAGAAGGGGGAGAAAAAAAGAAGAATTTTGAGGATTTAAGGTCCTGCGAGATAGAAAAATATTATATAAACAGTCACTGCAGCTCTAAAGCACTGCTGCCTTACGAAAACCTCATAACTCAAACTCATTTTCACATTTTCTCACGCTTTTATTTACAGAACTGAAAAGCTCACACAGTCCATTTACTTGCACTTAGGTTTCGGGAAATTAATCTCAAATCAAAGTATATTCTTTAATTTGCCTGTTTATGAATCCGAAATGAAAGTGAGGCTGTTTTACTTCTCCAAAAATTGAAAGAAAAACAATTTTGGGGAACAATTCTCTTTCACAGCACGTACTTGCAGCCACGCACACACACAGTGCGAGTTTATGCAAAACATCTGAAGCAAGCAATTCACAGATATAATTATATGAATTAGCTGAATGGCTCGTCCCTAGTTCTGCACTGAACACCACTAAAAGGCAAAAAAAAACTGAACGAAACAGCGCTAATAGAGTTCTGCGATGTCCCTCGTCCACCAATCATATGAAAGACAGCATTTAACGTGCCGAAGCCATGTACTTTCCATCTCCAGACATTAAACATTCATAAGAACACAACAAACCAAATGAAATATGAAAGACACGACAGCATAATGAGCAGGAATCACGTGAGTGTGGGCACGACGAGCAATGCTGAAGGAATGAATGATGTGCAGGAGCCCACGCAGAGAGAGGTGGACGCCCTGCTGCGCTCATCCATCGTCCTGTGGCCACGGCGAGGCTGCACTGAGGCAAGCGAAACGTCACACGGGGCTGTTCGCCAATCGAGAAACCCAAATGGCAGCTTGTTGCCGTCTCGGCTTCGGCCAGGACTATGTGACAGGTACAGTTAGCTGGCAAATTGTTTTCTACTTACCACAGACAGCAAAAATCAAACACAGATAAGCAATACTTTGTTCCATTTAGGCGAAGACGACGCATTTACTTGAATGTTGTTTGGATAATACACTGTACTACCGAATAAGAAGGTATGATGAGTTGTTCCCAATAAAAAAAAGAAAAGAAAAGTTTAAATTTCCTCCTTTCTTCGTCATTTTATTCATTTCGATGTGGCTATATATTTGGCTAACGTTAGCAGAAGTGGCACACTGAGTTTTTCTTCAAGACAACAATATGGCACAGAGAAAGCAGATATGGGGGGGGGGCGTGATTTAGTATTTTGCATGCATAGACAGCACTAGGGCGGGGCTACATGGGGCTTTTTTCCCCCACCAAGAACTACAAAAGCTCCACCGCAGCCCCTCCAAGAAATCACCAGTCGTTTGACACACAACATCCCATCTGATTTCCTTCATTCGGCTGCTGCCTCTCCAGTTGATCAACTTTATCAGTTCATGCAGGTTTAAGTAAACTGCGGATCAGTTTAGCGGAGTGATAAACGCACTGTTTCCTTACCAGACGACCTCGTCAAGGAGAACCGGGAGAACTGGTGAAAACGAGACCTGCTTGCTGCTCATTCTCTGGAGCAGTGTGTCTATTTCCAGTCTACAGTCCAGTCCGACGACACGATGCGAATACAAAACTGCGGTTACATAAACATTGATCCTTGAAAAGTGGGACTTCCTGATGAAATCCGTCCGTCTAGAATAGAGAATGTAGAATGCAATAACATAACAAAATGTGGATTTCAGGCAGAGTGTTACAGCCATGTGTACGTTGTTATTGTGCTCACGGGCCTGTAGCGGCAGCGAGGGCGTATCGATCCCAGTGAAATGTCAAACGTGTCATTGAAACGGCATTGGAGCTATCTCATTTGCTTTGTTTGTTTATCTATTTGGAAATTCTAATGGCAGCACGCAGCTCATCTTGGCTGAGACGGCGCAGAGGCGGATGGCAGAGCAACTGTATAAAGTCTGCCGATTACTGACTGGATGCCCGTTCTGCAAGAATAAACATTTGCCCATTTAAAGCTTCAAGAGGCAATCAATAAACAAATCTGTCAAAAGAAAGTCTTCATTTCAGTGAAGTGTTTCCAGGTTTCCTGGTTTCCTTTTTATGGGAAAATTGAAAATGCGGATCAGTGGAAGCACACATATCGTCTGAAGGAAAGTGAATATTTCCCAAAATGTCAAACTATTTCTCTAACCTCCAGTGCTCCAGTGAAACACCCACGGTGCCCTTCAGTTTTGAGTCTTAATCCAGACTTATGGCTGGCTGTGTGTACACTACCGGTCAGGCAGGCCTTGAAAATGATCAGTGAAACTCGCAGATGTCCAGAGGCTAAAATACGGGGTGGCGTCAAAAACACACAGTTTGTAAGCGAGATAAAAATCTTGTTGACTAATGGTGAGCAGCGATGACTAAGGCGTAGAGGCAAGAGCCAAGTTTGCTCTCAGGCAAAAAACAGTAAGTGACCAGAGGCACTTACCACGGACTTATCCATCCTTAAACGCAGTCCAGCTCTATCAACAAACAAAGATGCTGTGAACAGGAAGCAGCCAAAGACAGTTAAACACTTGCTTTAGGTCTATCGCTGTTGCATCCCAACCCAGCTCCAATACTTCTGAGTAAACCCGGCCCTGTGGGAGACTTATTCCACATTTTTGGGGGTAAAAAATTCACACACGACTTATTCTATTTACGTACAATTAAAGCTCCGAGTGTGCCGTAAAAAACAAAGAGCCTCTGCCTGCTACCGAGGAACAACAGAAGCATACATAATCCCAGCGATGTTGTGACAGTGCACCATTTCACTCCCACATTTTCCTGTCTGTTACGCAACATGTGCAAACGCAAACCACTTCAATGCGAGAGCTTCCCACTCTCTGCTGAGAGAAATAAACAGGGGGGGGGGGGGGGGCAATAACTTTAGGAACTCCAAGGCTTTTATGGTTCACGGCTTTTCACATTCCTCCAAATTATTTCCTCTCATCTCGTCGTATATTGCCAAGCAAGTACAGAATAAAACACCTGCAAACCTCTACGAACAGCTGAAAAGGAGCTGCTGCTCTCGCCACGCGCAGCTCGTCCCGACACTACTGAGCACAAAGGAGCAGGAAAACGTTTCAAATATGAACAAAGCCATTTTTAGCGTCCGGTGTTGTGATTGTATTTTGTCTCTCTCTCCCTTTCCTGAATGCAACAAAGAGCTGAAAGGGTGGCGTCATTTCCACAAAAGCAACAAATCTGTATCATTACTAAATGACACAGATGCTTTTAGACTTTTGGGCAATCCTTAATGGAGCTTCAATCCATTTCTAAAATGATAGCCGTTCTTAATAGAGCCCTGAAATGTACTTGAGAGGAGTAGATACTTACTGTGGGTGTAAAAGCACTCTGCTGATTATTTCCCAGTGTTAAAAAAAGTATATATATATATATATTCCTTTCTTACAGTCTTGCCTTCCTCCGAGTGTGACAGTCATTGCTCCTAATAGCACTGTTAAAGCTCCAATCCACCATTGGCCCCCGCACGCCAAACCCACATTCTCTGTATTCCACTTGTGGCACACATAGAAGAGCGCCCCTGTCCAATAAACTGTCCGCATTCACTACAATTCTTTTAGAGGATATTTAGACCAGCCGCTGGTGCAGAGAGAGAGCACTGCACACCATAAAAAAAAAAATGTTTTTCAGGTTCTTCTCATGCATCTCCATGTTGTTGGCCTCTTGGTATTAAAAAGGAAATAATGAAAGAAAAGAAAGCATTTTTTATTTACTCACATCCCTCTCTTTTCTCTTTACATCCAACGCTGAGATATGTTTGATGACTCATCCTTGCACTCAGAGACGTGTCTACATACATCTGCCCAATTAAGTAGGATGTGTGTGCGCGTCAGTTGGGGGAAAGCTTTGCGTATATTTCCGAAAGAACATGGTGGTGGTCTAATTTATTCATTGCGCCCTCGTCCTCCGCTGACTTAGGCTGACTCTTAAGCTACAAAAACTACACTGCATATTCCGTTTCATGTGGAAATTTGCGCGGTTTCCATGGAGACGCAGCCGTCGAAGCTTTCGCCGTGCGGACGTGGGCGTGGTTTCGTCTCAAGCTGGTTGGAAAAACAATAGACGGGGGCCGGGCAATGATTACATTCATGCACACTTTCAAATATAACCCCTTTGGACAAATATATATGTATGGAAAACAATCAGAAAATGGTATTTGAGACTTAAATACTTTTTTTTATTTTATAATTACTATTTATATTATAATACTTTTACTTTAAGGGCCTTAATTGTTGCTAAATTGAATGATCAACTTTTACTTTTTAAGACCCCGCAGACACCCTGTCTTCACATACATCATTAAAGAGCTTAAGTTAGACAGGGAAATTGTCAATGTAGAGTGTTACTCCTGTTTTTAACAAGCCTGTTACAACATCAGAAACTATGCTGTTTGACTGCCCCTCATGTCAATTCATTTGGGGGTGAAGATGAGGACTGTATTGTAGTCACTGACGGTCACTGACATATACCTCCTCCCTCTAGCTTATTCACCTGCAGTGATGATGTAAAGGTCACCTTTAGCATACATACCAAGCTTGTGCACTTGTGTGTGTGTGTCTTTTTGGCTTTCATTTTAAGCAAACTATTAGCTTTGCCCAGTCCTGGACCTGTAGGAGTTGCCCCCCCCCCCCCCCCCTTCCGTCCACACCTGAAATGCCCACTGACCAGGTCAACAGAGGAACGGAAGCAGATCAGAGGCGACTGAAACAAGCATTTTCACCCTCAGCACACACAGAAAGAGAAAGAAAGAGAGAGGCAGCGGGCACACATCCAGTCCCCAGCTTCACTCGGCTGTTTGTATAGAGCCATTCATCTCCTTATTAGGATCAGTGCTGGGGCTGAAAGGAAGCTACAGGAGCTCTCTGTGTTCGTGGTGTCAGTGTCAGAGATTATGAAAAGATGCTGAACAAGGAGCTCAATGCTATTTGTTTAAGTATAGACAGGGACAGGCACAGAGAGACTGAGGCTGAAAAGGCACATCGATAGCGCTCAAGAACATTTTAGAGTTGTGTTGTAAACTTCTTCTTGGCAGAATCAGCCATTTGCCAAGCACTACTACTATGTGGACAGCCCGAGTGTGGTTTGCTAAATGGCAGCTGAAAGCCGACACCGAGCATCTTAATCTGCGGACCGGAGTGTTTGGCAGCGCGGCGTGCTGTTGGCGTAAAAGTGTCTGGTGAGATTGCAGCATGAAAACTGCTACCAGAGGGGCATCAATCACGGCATGAATTATAAAGGAGGCTCTCACAATCGCTGCCAACATAAAAACAAAAGAGGACAAAAAAAAAAATCCATGAATGATCAGTGCGTGCAGGGTGAAACGTTTCATGCCGCCCCAGCAAAAACAAAAAAAAGAAAATTAAATAAGAAACTCTAAAAACCGTGGAACAATTAGAGAAAAGCATGCGATTGAAAAAAATAAAAAAAACACGTCGCAGAGGGAGATGCTGATGCCAAAACAAGGAGCGGGCTTCCGTCACTGAGGAGTGGCCTTAAAACTCATTTAGTGAAGGTGGGTGAGGAGAAGTGAGAGTGTTGTGCGGGATGCGGGGACAGATCTGTAATGTCAGAACTTCCCCGCCGCGCATGAACCCACCTTTCTAATCAACCCATCATTCCACCTGCACAACCGCATGATATCTAACCAGGGCTCAAATGATTAGTCAGCTAATCGACCAGAAATGAATCGCCAACAATTATGTTTTCAGCTTTTCAAGTGTGAGGGCTCAGGGTTTTGGATTGCTGGTCAAACTAAATAATTATCAGAAGACATTACCGCGGGCTCTGGGATCCTGTCGTGGGCATTTTTCACTGGTTTTATACACTAAATGGTGACTTCATTGATCGGGAAAATGATCCGCAAATGAATCGAGAATGATAATAACCTTTAGTTGCGGCCCTATACTGCGCCTGTACAAGTTGAATGGAAGCCTAGGGCGGCCTGTGAGATACAGTAGGACATATCCAATAGCCTGAAGCATAGAAGGGGCTGCGTGAGGTGGAAGCGACAGGTACATGCCGGTTCTCTAAAAACAACAGGAAGTTAGTTATTGGAGTTTAGTGTGCTGACTTGGCCGCTTGTCAACACGGCCGGCAGTTGGAGCTGCATCAGCGGCTGCGGCACGCAGCTCATGGAGGCATTTAAGGTGGTTTAAAACCCTTAGCCCCCCCATTTGCGTCAAAAATCGAACTCCTCCTCTGAGAAATCGTCCCGAGGATATCATTCTACAATGTCCATCGTGAATAAAACGTCCATAAATCCACTTGGAAAATCATAGGAAAAAAGATGCTCCTTATCAACTCCAGAACTGAGAATCATCGTGTTTTTCAGTTCTCTTCAGTATCAAGGTGATCCAGTGATAGCTGTCTGTACATCCATGGGTGCAGTGAAAACAGGAACAGCTAATAGCTCATTTGGCATACTTTCAATGGTGCCAGCTTGCTAAAATGGGGGCGTCGTCTCAATTCTGTCTGAGAGCGGTCCCACAGAGACAAATAACATTATGACCTCTGACAAAATACACCACGTACCGAAGATCTGCAGATATCTTTCACAGATGATCGAATAATATGAAGTGTTAATGAGGATTTGAAGGAAGAATGAGTGTGTACACAACGTATGTTTTTGCCACGTATTCCAGATTGGCTGTGTGTATGTGTGTGTGTGTATGTGTGTGTGTGTGTGTGTGTGTGTGTGTGTGTACAGTACAGTTGATCCATCACTAGGCTCCAAACACAGAAACAAGCAAGTTGGTGCAACAAACCGAAATGCATGAACCGCACAGAAAACACACAAGATGTGCGTCACGTGCGTCCACAGATTATGACAGAGAAGTGTAAACACACACACACACACACACCAAGTGTGAGTGTACAAAGAGTGAGGAGTGGAGTAATGACTGCAGCTGTGCCTGGATCTGCCTCCCAACCTGTCTGACCAGTTTAGAAGCCACGCGACAGGCCCAAAGGGACTGGGAGTAGTCTGCGTATCTAGTCCTCCACAGACCATCGCCACAAACCCGGCCAGCACGACCCTCAGCGAATATGTTTCTCCTCCCTGAGAAATATCCAACAAGCAGACAGCCAGCCACCGTCTGCATGCGGACTGCACTCACCTCGTTCGCTGGGCATTTGGTGCGTAATCATCTTTTAGTCTAATTACCGCTGAGCTATAATGCAGAGGTCAGAGTGTACCCATCTTCCTCAGTGGAGCTGCATATCTCGTTAACCAGCGGCTATTTTTTAATCACAATACAGCTGCCGTGGGACCATCATCCTCAGAAGGCAAATTCGGCCTGAGCAACTTCATTATGCTTTACCTGCAACATGCGACTCCATCGAGTTGTAAAAATACATTTGTGCAAATCAACTCTGGGTTTTCCTCAGCAGCAGTAAGCACGGTTGTTGTTGTTGTGAATTTTTACTTTCTTTCTTTTTGCGACTCTAATCTTCCCTAATCCTCTTTGGAGGGTCTTGTTGTATGTATTTATAAAAATAGTTTGCACTAAGATCGACCTCAGTACAGGCTATTTTTCCTCAATTCACCAGCTGCCCACAATGTGCAAACACACAGTCTAATCATCGGGGAGGGGGGGTGTGGACGCAGATCAACAATGGAATTAGCCTTCTGCCACAACTGTTGAATGCAAAGGCTCTAATTAATGATTGCCAAGTGTGAAGTGGCCAAAAGAAAACAATGGCTGCTGCCTTGGTTTGTTGGGAGAGGCCAAAATAGCCGGAGAAAAGTGTTTCCAGGGGGCAGACCACAATAAAGGCAGAATAAACAGCCCCCCCCCAACATGAACCAACTTTGCCTGGAATATGAATTCTGCTTTACTGTGGGGAGGCCAAAAAAAAAGAGCAGCATTATGGGTATTGTTGCACCAGATCAAAGCCAGACAACAACATGATGAGTCTCATCCTTGGGAGGCAGGGGATTTGTTCAAAGAAGGCGGCAGTCGAGAGGGAGCAGGGGAGACGAGTGTAGGTATGCAAAGGAGGGGGTGGGGGGTGGGGGGGAACCTGCTGACTCACTGTAATCGTCAGACTGCTGCTGCTGCTGCTGCTGCTCAGGGTACAGCTCCCCACCTCCCCTTCAGAAGGACAAAGTGATGCTTCCCATCAACTGCGAGGAATCTATGACTGACGGCGGGGAAACAGAATGGCGAAATAAAACTGTCTCATGGCATGAAATAGCTTCTCCTTCTCTCTTCTCTTCCATCTGAGAGCAAACAGGATGATGCAATCTGAGGAAGGCAATAAATCACCCATAGCCCGGTGTGAGCCAAAAACCAAAAGCTAAAAATAAAGTCCTGATCAGACAGACAGCAACAGGATTGGAAGTGGTTTGGCGAGAGACCCTTGACAGGAGGGAGAAAAAAGGGGATTTGCTGCAAATAACTGTGGACATTGTTGCTGGAAACCCGGGACATACCATTAAGAGATCACGCAGTGCAACAATATGATGTGCAAGTCTGCACCATAACGAGATTTTGACAGGACTGCAGTGGATGCAGCATCCTGATGAGGCTTAATTCAATTCCCACAATCAGCATCAGAATCAGAAAGACATTATTGATCCCCGGGAGGGGGGGGGGGGGGGATGATACAAAACTAAAGCGCACAGCCGCTGCGACTACTGTTGCTGGATTCAGCTGCTGGTAGTGCTGCGTTATCCTCTTTTGGTTATTCCAGACAAAGCTGATAAAAGAGCATGGAAAACGGAGATTTGGGTCTTTGTGCACGTTGGGCAAACAAACACAAAGCTAACCCCGGCAGCACTGCAATTACAGCTGTGTCAGATGATGATCAATAGCGCAGTGCTGCTCATCAGTTATCAGGTATTAGTTACAAGGTGTGTAAACAACGTTTGCTTTGCATATCGAGATGTGTAAACATTCATTTGAACACAGAATTCTACATTTAAACGGCCAAGGTAATGTGTAAAGACTCCACGTTCTTCTTCAACGCGTTGTCCCAGACAAAAACCTCTGGCCTCACCTCCGCCCTATCTTGCATTATAAACTGGGGGCATGGAGTTTGAAAGACGAGGGCATTTAGGCAGGCAGGGAAGGTTTGGAAGTCTATTGCATTGTGGGAAATGTAGGATCCAGGGTTTTCGAAGCTTGACTATGGACCAAGTCGAGCTATTAAGCCTTTGCTGCACCAGTTTTGTCCCAAACATTATGGTTTTGTAACAGTAAACCACGAGCTTAGCTTTGGCTGCCCTGTGTTTGCTGGTGGTGACAGCAGGGTGTGTTCAGCACACAAACAGGTATGTTTGTTGACACTGGTTCACTGTGTTGCAATTTCTTTTAAATAATCATGCCGTCCATTATGGTAAATCTGAACTCATGATCGACTTTTGTCTTCTAAAACACGCACGTGCGCCGGCTTTTATCTTCCATATCACGTCTAGTACATGCATACATTGTTTCCTGTGAATCCCTGGTGTCTGGTCCGCAATTTGAATACTGCACGGGAAAGGCAGACTCCGCCATTGCCAGTAGAAACAACGATATAGGGAGGCAATGACAGGATGCCAACACAATGAATGGTTATTGCCATAAATATAAATAATATTAAAACAGGGGCTGATATACTGACAGTCCTAAGGATTGTAACCTGAGGGTTACATCTGGATTGTAGGTTAAGGGTTGGGGTTAGTACACGTACTTATGATGGGGTCGGTTAGGGTTAGGAACTAGGGAATGCATTCATGTGTCCCTGTGTGTGCTTGGATGATTGGTCACTGGTGTTCAGCAGGCAGGAAGAGACGTGACCACACTCACCAAGAACATTCAGCTGTGCTCAGCAATGACAAGTCAAGCGCAGGACACACTAACACACACACACACACACACACACACAGACGCAGACATGCACGCACATACTACCTGTTGCATGCCCTGGCATCATCATTGGTACCATCAAGGTGACCCCACACAAATATGCAGCACTCCATGCCTGTGCCGACAGCGACAGCATATACAAAATAAACTGTGACTCAAGTAAGATGGCCACCTGAAAATCTCCGTTGCTTTGTGATACTGTTTCACACAGAGAAGCCACTGACTGCTCTCTTTTTCTGAGGGAGAAGTCAATGAGAAATGGTCGAGTTAACTCGCAAGTGCAAGGAATGATTGCCTCCAATGAGACACAGAGGAGAGGAGGGCTGCTTCAGCCTCACTGGCTGCCTCATACATGCTCATTTGAATTGCAAATGTCGGCAGGCAGCATGCTGGGCTGCGAAATCCCAGTAGCACCCTCGGGCATCTGAACTCACGCACAAACACCGACACACTAGTGGCTTTGTGCCACTTTGAGCACATGTACTCTACAGTAAAAAAAAAAAAAAAAAAGAAAAGAAAAAAGGTCTACAGAGTCTTTGAGTTTCATTCTGTTCGATGTGTCTGAACTCTGTATGATTACTAATTCATGTGGAAGCACTGGTGAGCAAACAGTGGAGAAACTGGTGCTGTAGCAATATAGCCATAGCTCACTGGCAGTAGGAGGGGGGGGGGGGTGTCAGGTGAGGCTGGCTGGCAGGCTGACTAGGCAAGGCTGACAAAGCAGGAACAGGAGTGTGTCCGATGTTGACGACATGGACGCCGTGTGACAGCAGTGTGTGTGTGGTGTGTGTGTGTGCGGCCTGGAGGAAGAGTGTGACGAAGTATTATAGGCCCACCTGTGTACGGCAACAGGGAGCAGGGCGGAACACTGCAGAGCAACTGAGCCAAAGATGGTCTGACTTGCACAAATGCAAGGACAGGACAAGCCAGTACAAGGAATATAAGGAATATGATAGAATCACTTGTCTTAACAGTCAGTCAAAAGAGCTCTTATGGAGAACACTTCATAGAACTTTCCTGGAAATGTCATTTTGCAATGCTAGTTTATTACAATAGAATTCAAACTGTAAATGACAAGAATACACCAGACAACGGGGACACTAAAGGTAGAAATACAGCACTAGCCGGAGGAGCGCAACCACAGAGAGAAGTCCGAGCATCCTGGAGCCGAAAGCCAACACGTGCAGTGCTGAAATATTCCTCTTCACTACTGTATGTAATTCCACAAAACCGGTAAAAGCCAGGGGGCCAAAGGGGAGGCCATTTCCACACACACGGACCTGCCTGAGCATGCAGGAGCGCTGCTTCCACCACGGCGTTCAGCTGAAGTCTGTGTCTCCCACCATTTACACATCACCGGCAAGTTATTACACCATTACAATTCATTTAAAGTTTCAAAAAGCAAACTCAACCACTTGGTGTGGGATGACGACGACAACAACAACAACAACAACAACAACAACAACAACAACAACAACAACACTGGGTAAGTCCCCAGTCAGTGTGTATGTGCATCTGTCAGTGTGGCGGTTGCATAATTAGTGATGGGTGTGTTGAGGAGAGCACACTGACTAAGCCAACTGCAGATCCAGTTTGTGCCCTGACAAACTGAAACAGCTGATCTCCGAGGCAGCCCAGCACAACTCTGAAGGACGGGGGGGGGGATCCAGAATGAAAAGCAAAGGCCGACTGTAGGTGGGAACATCATGTGTAAATTGGCTGTCCAGGCAGTGGGGCGTGGAGGAGGAGGAGGGGGGGGGGGGGGGGGCACTGGAGGAGTCTCAGGCTGGATGTCAACACTGGATGGGCCAGTGGGCACAAAACAAAACGTTCCCACAATGATACTCATCCAACCCCGGCGGAGGACGGCGAGCAGCAAGCGGGCAAAGTCCACGTTACAAAATGATGGTGTTTGAAAGCAGCTGCGGCTGGGATGAATGCCTCTCACTGCCGCAGATCAACGCACCAAGAGAATATATACCGAAAGCACCGCAATCACGGACGACTTACGCGTTAAAGGGACAAGCAGCCTTCATCCCGGAGACGCTGCAGCCCCGACATTCAACAAATCGTTAAACACAAAACCGAGCCCGAGCTTATAACGACGTGAGCGAACTGGCAGGGGGGAGGGGGGAGGGCAAAAAAAATATGAATACTTCAAAACATACCCTCCTGTCAGACAGACATCCAGGGGACGACCATGGATGGCGCGCACCGGGGGGAAGTCAATCCTGACTGCCGCCGCTCCGCGTTTATTCCCCGGTTTGAGGGGAAGGCAGTGTGTCGGTGTTTTGCCGGTGAAACGCCTAATGAGAGAGGGAGGAGGAGGAGGAGGAGGAGGGGAAAGAAAGAGGGAGGGACGCTGTCAGATGCAGGGGGGCAGGAGGGAGGAGGGAGGAAGATACGCGCACGCACAATGCGTAAAGCCAAAAACGGCGCCTGTGCCTTTCCTGCGAAAATGCCTCCCCCCCACCCCGCCCCCCCGTGTCAACAAGTACTCCCATCGCAATGAACACGCGGAGGTGTGCCAACAAGGTGACATCGTCCCACATTGTTTCGGCGGCTGCATTCGTGCACGTGTCATATTACCACGAACGTGAGCGAAAATGCGTTTGGACTGTTTGTGCGCAAGTCAACGTCTTTCATTTTTATCCAACACCCCCCCCACACACACACACTCCCCCACCCCCTCTCTATCTCGCTTTTAATGAAATATTTAAAGCCCCCAGCACTACATCAGAGGAGTTGCTGTAATTTCTTGCAGTGTCGTCAGGATGGCGCAATCCCTTTGATTTCGTCAGTTAGTCCACTGCTAACAACACACACACACACACACACACACACACACACATATACGCACGCAGCCTTAACTCCGTCACCTTTGCATACAGAGATGATGGAATTTATTAGCACAAAGGGCAGCGCGCCCCCGAGCCGCCCGCCGCCGCAAACAAAAACTAATGGCAAGTCACCCGTGAATAGCAGTAATACGCAGGTATCACCCCCCCCCCCCCCCCCCCCTGGTGAATTCACAAGGCAAGCTGAGTTTGATGTAATTAATCACTGATGAGGGGTTGCTGTTGCTGATTCCCTGCTCTGTGTGATGTAGCTGTAATGTGTTCAGGAGGACAGTATGAATATTACAGCACGACAGTGATGCCACCAGAAGCCCATGTCCTAAACACACAAGGTCACCAAAGCTTCCTGACTATACACTGTAAGCCACTGTAGGACAATAGGATTGCGTTAATATCTAATATCTCCAGGGTTTAGGGATTAACAACTGTGAAGGTAAAGGACAACTGCCCCCAGGGCCCCAGGACCCCAGGGGTCCCAAAAGCTCCAGGCCTAATGTGTGTCGGCTGGTTGGCGAAAAATGTACTTTGGAATGTAAAGCACAGTATCGAGTGGCATGATGACGTCCCTTAAAGAGTATAGGCTGCCCCTCCACTGGTTTACCATCGCGTTCCTGTAACAATGTCGGGCTCCCAGTGGACGGTTGTAGGAAGCAAAAGGATCAAAATCAGCGCAGCCGGTTCCGCACATTACTCCTTGTCCATGCTGGATTCTTTGCCCACGATGCGACTCCACCGCCAGTCGGGTCTGAGATTCAGATGTGTTGTGCCAGTGTCTTGAGGCCCTGTCTTGAGTCAAAATCTAGTTATTTCAGTTTTGTGCTTTGCATATTCCTAAATTCATGTGTCAAAAGCAGGTATAATCAATGTTTATATTAACAACAATGGACCACATGACTACTTGTAAGTCAATTGGGTGGCTTGTTGTGACAAATCCACAGAGAATGATCACCCGACTCTTTAGCTCCCCTCAGCTCTACATAACAGTTTAGTGTCTTTCAGCTGATTGTTTTGCCTTAAAGCCCACAACTTTACCATTTTAACAAACCCACTGTAGCGGAGTCTTGTGATTGGCTCGCTCGCTCCACGTGGAAACGCCTTTCGCCAGATGGACGTAACCCTTTACGCGCGTGTCCCGCCGAGTGGGTGAGATTTATATATCGCGACATCCCCTGTTCAATTACAGTTGGGCACAATAGGTGTTCAGTTATATGATTCATGTCATTTTCATACTCCATCACTCCATTTCGGTGAGCTCTCTTGCTCTGTATGGAAGCATCGGCATCGTTAGGTGCCTCCATCCATTTATTCCGGTTTCCGCCTTTCATTTGTAACCCGTCTCTACATTTCTATTTCTTTTCCCACGGTTGCATCATTAAGACTTTTTCACTGAGAGAGTTGCATGGATGAAGCTGTGTTTGAGCCTAATAGTCCATGAGATATAGAGGTGTCATTGCCGTTTAAAAAAGAGAAACCCAGATTTCAAATCTCAGCATGAGAACATAATGTATATGGCTCGATTCGGAGGTTGTCTGTATTATGGCTGTCAAAGACATGGAGTTTGACACCTATGTCATTTCGGACTCAGGTGTCTTTAAATGGCTATATTCCTGTTTTTGCTCTGGCCAAGAGATCTGCAAGCACAATGCACCTGCTGTGTAAGCCAACAGAGGTGAAAATACCTGAAGTATTTACCCATTGATCTGTGCTTTGAAGCGCTGCATAATACACATAAGATTGTTTAAATAGCGGATGGACGAATCAATCGTAACTGCTTCAGGGCCAGCCTGCTGAATAATGAAGGATCGTCTGCAGTAGCCGTCTTTTCAAACCAGCACAAATGAGCAGCTGGAGGTGTAAAGAGAAGATGACCAGACCTCGACATAGCACATGGACATTAAATAAATGCACAGAGGGCGCATAAAATGCACATCATGCTGCTGTGGGCCTAGACTGCCGGGAGACTTCCCATGATGCACTGAGCTCCTCTCTCCTCCTCTCCCTCTCTGTACACATCCTCATCCCATTAATGCATGTTCCTAACTCGACATCTCCCCCCTCCCGTAGTTGTGTGCTTTCTGCTTCTGGAGCTGTGGAGTCTGGATCTATGCTACGGATCTATTTTATTATTATTATTATTATTATTATTATTATTATTATAACATTACCATTATGATTACTTTACATCTCTATGTGAAACTTAACATAAAGAGTATGAAAAGTTCCCTGAGACAACTTATGTCAGGATTTGGCGCTTAAATAGGACTGAATTGAATTGAATCCAGGGTCAATCAGACATTAAAATGAGCGGATGCTGGGTGCCAGTGCTCTGGTCACAATTGAATTATCCAAACAGGCTGAGTAAGCAGAGACATGACTCAGTGCTGTGGCTTCGTGTGCGGCCAGCAGCTCAAACTCTCTGCGTACGGGATGCATCCCGGTTGCTGTTTGCGATTACACTTTCAGATCACTCGCGCTTTGCTCTGAAGCTCACAATTTAGTACTTACAGATGTATTATGTTTCCCGACTGCATGTTGCACTCCCATGTCTACGTCTTAGCATATAGTGTTAAGCGACAGCACAGAAAACATGCTGAGTCAATGTTTGCTCTGATCTCGTCCCAAGTCACAGCCGTTGTGGGTTTTTATGGGATTGAAATGATTCCATTACATATTTTAAATTACACATGTCCTCTGTGACTGCTTTGAAGCTAATGCCGTCAATGTCGCGTGTAGGATTGCCTATATGTAAAACAAATAAATGGAAGTTCAGTTTAGATTTGTGAACAGCTGCAGAACAAGAGATGGTCCGTTTGTGTACATTGTGCAAACATTGACACATGCACTTACTTACTTAGCTGACATTACGGCGATTTCATTAGAATGAAATGACATAACGTGAATAAACATAACTAATAGTAATGACACTAATACATTTCCTCATCCGTGAATGGCTTAACCTCATAGTTAGTCGTTGTTACATCCAGTAACTACTATTTTCTGCCTGAGTCACGTCAGATAGATTTCCATCGCCACTTCACGACATCATCAAACTACGTCTTTTGTTATTGTTTTAATTGAGAGACCCCCTAGCGGCAGAAATGACATACTCTGCGTTGAAGTTGCTTGTTATGATCAGGACATTTTCATGCCACAAAACACACAAAGATTCTGTGTTTCTGTCATAACTGTACTCTCGTCATTGTGGAAGCATAATTTAGACCGTAATGAAACACTAAAACATCACTGAAACCCACCATAAATTAAATGATTTGGTGATCAACAGTAGGCAGGGAGGCACATCACTCCCATAACTGCATTTTAAGGATGCTGTAGCTTAAACTACTTGTCAGTTTATCACTCCATGGAAGCAGGATTTCTTTGGCTCTGGGTAAACATCCACTTGGCAGGACAGCAGAAGCACTGCGGACAACAAAACAGCTGAAACCACATAAATGCCGGTTACACATCATCTCCCTTTAATCCATCTCCCTCAGAACAGCTCCAGGGCGGCTCGGGCCAGTGCTCCCCCAAAATGAGAGCTGATAGATAATCTATGGGAGATCCTTCAGACAGGCTTTTACAGTTCTACTGGCACCTGCTATGAGCTGCAGGCTGCTAATCAAAGACAGGATAAATACTCGACGTGAAGCTGTGATGTTGCGTGCTTTCTGGGACGCGCTGCTTCCGATTATGTTTTTAAATGGGACAGAACGTCATCATTATTTCATTCACTTCTTCTCCCCTCTCACCTGCGCAGTTTTCGATCCCTGAGTGGAAGGCAACACAAGTAGGTAATGATGACTCTGAAGAGACAGATGCTGCCATTCATACTGATGGGCTCTTGTCTTCTTAAATACTGTCTAAACTTGAAATTAACTTTGAAGTGCCGGCAAACTATGGCGGCCTATACCTTCGCGTTATAGGATGATGATACAGCCTTTTTTCCATTTTCGTCAAGCAAGCAGTGTAGAGAAGGCCACAGCTATAGCTCGGTTAGCTGTGATCTTTAAGTCCTCTGGGTTAGGATCAATAAATGTGGCTCATACATTTGAGGAAAGTATGAAAAAAAAAACTTCCTCACAGACGGGGGGCGAGTCCAAAACATATGGCTGTGGGTGACCATGGTAACGCCAGCATCTTAGGCAATTCTCATCTACTCCTAAAAAACGGTTTTGCCAATATGCCACTGGTCAGATGGAGCCAGTGAAGTACATAGTAGCCCATGCATGGTGCATATTGATGAAGACCGATAGCCAAGACATTTCTGAGATTTGTGAGTCCAGTTTCTCTTCCCATTGCGCCATAATGTATTCTAAGGAAGGAAATGCAGCTCCATACATTGTCTCACATAAAATAAATGCTACACCCTCTTGCAATGGATCAATGTTCATGCATTCTTCTATACAGTTGTTCAGCCTTTTCGGTCAGCGTCACTTTATATCCTCTGTGAGCCCAACATTTTTTGTTATAACAGATATACTTTAAATCAATCCAACAGCAGCCAGTCAATGTTGCACGAGCAGGGCCAGAAGGCAGACAACAGATGACACTTTGCATTATCACATCTGGGTGTAAAGGACTATGCTATGGTCACTAAAAAAATGGAACATGCAAAACTTCCAGCTCAGAAATAGGTACCATACAACACAACAAGGCACCCCTGCTCAGTTTGTTTTTAAATGTTATAAAATGTATTTGCAAGTATGAAAAAGCTTTTTAAAAAGCATGTGTTACTTCTGTAAATTTACTACTTAATATTACTCTAAACTACTTTAAAATGATAAAATGGCATTCAAATTGCAAGAGTCAAAACTCAAAGTTAGGGACTTGCCGGTCTAACGGCCTAGCTAACCTCTTTAGCTTTAGCTAGACACAGACATTTAGTTACTGTGTCAGTGAACAGTGTACAGCAGCAGCTTCTTGTCGGTTGATTCAGAATGACTTTGGCATTGTTGTTGCTCTAGCTAACAAGAGCTAACTGTTAACTAGCTAACTGGCTAAATCTGGTAGCAGTTATCAAGCTATGGCCATGTGATTGGCTAAAGCTGAGAGGACAGCAACTCCACTGTCATGAAAAGTGACATTATGAAATAAAAGTTGACATGAATTTAAAGTGTCATTGGAAAAAAAATGCCATAATGACATAAAAACAGACTTCTGTCTATAATGATAATTTAATAATTTGTTCAAATATTTCACAAATTGTTGGTTCATTTGTGTATTTTGCACATTTCTTTCATATGATTATTTATTTCATGATGTCTTTTCTTCTTCTTTTTTTTAATTTTGAACACTTTGGGATTCCATACACCTCTGGACCCTAGTGAAGCCAGCCTGGGATCTTAGTAACTTCCTCCTCAGTCTTTCCTGTCTGTTTTTTAATGATGCTATTTGATGAGGTCAAAATAAAATGAAATAGAATAAAATAAAAGTTGATAAGCTTTCAAGTTTTGCCGTCTCATGTAGTCACGACAAACTTTATTCACTTTTTATCAGGTGTCCGCACAGGCCAGGAATCAAATCTGGGTCCTACCAGCCGTGCACCTACCTACTGAGCCACCATGCCTCCTTCATCTCTACAGCATGTTGACTCAATTTGAACGGTATGTATTTAGTTATGCAGAAGACCGATTTAAAAAGAGCTGTGTTTTGCACAGCACCTTGGGAAAAAAAATCCCATTTTTCTATTATTCTCGCTGCTACCATTTAGCGCTTCGTCAATCTGTTTATGTAAAACAGTCACATCCCATACAATTTTCCTCCCTATGTGACAACGTCTGGCGTGAAATGATAAAGTGGCCCATCCAAGTGATTTACAGTGTTTTTGAGAAGACTCAGAGGAGAGCTGCAGCATCCTGTCTCTTCCCCGTCTGATCCTTTTTTCCCCCGCTGCCCCCTCCTGCTATCTGTTGGCCTGTACACGGCTATTTCCTTCTCTTCATTTGTTCCACCAACACATGACCTTTTCTGTGGCGGTACGGTGGCTAAAACGGAAACTCAAAAGGTTACATTTCAAGTGCAGTCTCTGGCGGAGGAAAATGAAAAACAAACAAGCCATTAAGTGTCGACAAATTGTTCTGATTTGTCAATAATAATTATCGGGTGGAAGCTTTTATGCGTGCGAAGGTTTGAAGGGTTTCAAATAGCCAACAAAAGAAGGTGACTCCCATGCTTAGATAGACAAAATGATTGATGGCATAACATTAAAACTAATGACGTTTTTTTAGCCTTTGAAAGGAAGCCCTTGGCTGATAAGAATGATAACACTACACTGAAGAGCCTCTGTATTTTATAGATTAGAAAGCATGACCTTCAAGACGTTTTTTAAACAGACCTTTTGAAATTCAATGTCATTTTTCAGGATATTAACATTTAACCATGTCATGGATTGACTAAAACTCTGCCACTGGAGTTTCCCATCTTTGCTCATTTAAACAGACTACACTGAGAGGCCCAAGTGTTGATTTCCTATTTGGTTTTGGGGCTAAACCTGCTGCTATTCTTGCGCCATCTGTAGCCCCACCCTACACGTATCTGTGCAGCATTGGGGGGGTCAGAGGTGAACCCACCCGTTACGCTCCACCACGCACGTGTGTCTGGACAGTTTCGATGATTGTAGACGGCAGCACAGCTCCCTCGCAGCTGCACAGGAAACCAGTCGTGGCATCCTGAACCTCGTGACCCTGCCGGCGCCACATGTGGTCATCACAACAATAATAACAACAGCCTGCTGACGCTGACGCCCAACGACATCTTCCCTCTCCAGGGACGTCACGAGGCACCAAAAAAACAAGACTCTCCACAATATGTTAGATTTATCAGCGGTAGCGTGGTTTGAAAGAAAAGCAGGCCAACCAGAACCAGAGCTGAGTGCTTTGGTTCGGTTTGGTTTTATTCTGTTATAAATCAAGCTACATATAATACGCTTTCCCACATATTCACCAGAACAAAAAGACACAGATTTCTATCCGACATAAAACATGGATATGCGGAAACATAAAACGAACAAAATAAGACAAGCTAGGATAAAAGACTACTGTGTCTCAGCTACATTACAGAGTAAAAGTTGTAAAAGACACGCCGCCGGTTTAATTGCGGTAGATACAGGATCACTCGTCACACATTTTCACTCAAACACTAAAAACATTCACCTATCTCTACTCTTTCCATTTCATTGAATAAAAAAAAGCTTTCGCGCCTGTTTCACACAAGGTATCATCTGGTAAGCTGTTCCAAATTTGCTCCCTCACACATTCAAAGGATTTAGCTCCAAAAGTTCTGTATCTGTTGTCTGTCTGTCTATGTTGGAATTTAAAATGTTCTACATTTAAGTGGGTTATTTTATTATAATGTAATATATAGGGTATCAGCGTATTATATAACAATCTGTAAGTGGGCCTGTTGTTGTAAAGTCCATGTTAATAGAACATGCATGGTCAGTTCTCGATTGTATCATAGCCATGCATAACATTTTCTTGCAACTAACATTAAAAAACTTTTAGACAGGCATTAGACTTCTGGACACTTTCGAACCATGGCGCTACGATATAAGTTCTTATCTAGTAACCCACCTAGGTAGATTATTGAAGTGTGGCCTGTTATCGTACCGCCCTTGCAGGTCACACTAAGAAATCTAGTTTGAGTTGACTTTTTGAGGCATCTCGATACTTTACTAACAAAGCCGATTTGTCAGAATACAGACAAAAACCACAATCAAATGCAGATTTCATATCATTTACACGAAATGACGGGAAGAGTGAGGGAAGAGTGAAGGTTGATCCCTGTGGAACGCCACACGTTACCACTCCTGGATCTGATAAGCTGCCAATAATATCTACATACATAAACTAGCTACAAGGTTATCACACCCAAATAGCCTCCGATTTATTGCATACAATTTTAATTAATAACATCTGAAACCATTTACCTAGTACATCTGTAATTGGTTATTTGTAGTACAACTAAAATGTAACATCAATAAAAGTCCTCCGCTCCTTACGACAATTGCACAATCCCACATTTCAAACAAATTATTTATATTTTAGTCTGTCATTGTAGTTTTTCTCAAAATATACATTTGAACAAAGAAGAAAAATATTGTATAATGTGAACAATACAGTGACTCTATGCTGAGAAACTGTCTATATTCATGGGTAAACCCCTTTCTGCTCTGTCGATGAGTGCACTGAGTGGCTAATGGATAAATATAAGTGCAAAACCTCAAATGCAGCTCTATCCAAGTACACACACACACACTAGGAAGAATTATAGTTGAATTTCTGCAGCACAAAAGCTTAAATGAACTGCATGTCCTTCTGAGTATTCTCTGTGTTTGCTGCCGCAGAGACTGGCTCATATGAAGAACTCAGTGGTAATGTTGTATGTAATAAATGTCTTAATTATCCTCAGATTTATAGTTTATTAGTGGCTTTCTCATTTGAATCTTAGTCAGGCGTAGACGGGTTTAATCTGAACTGAGGTGGGAAAGGCATTTCATTACCTGAGAAACAATTTTATTGGCTTCCCAGTAGCATTCGTATGCTACACGCGTCAGCTCCATTTTTTACTTTCACCATCCAAAATACTTTCTGCTGACAATATGGTCATTTTGCTGTTACCCTGTACTAATTTTTATTTTTTTTTTACCTCTTTTAAATGCACTCCTACAACATTGTAGGAGTCACGATGGACACTTTCAACAATCCTTTTTATTCATGGTCAAAACATGGCGCCTACATTACCCACAGTGCAACTCGACCGCTGATGGTTCAGTCAGACATTCAGGTGTGTCGTGCCAGAGTTGACTTGAAACACTTGACTCACTTGAGGCATGAAACAAGCCAAAAACACATCTGACATGTTATCACTTAATACAGTTGTTATGGTGAACATTTAGAGTCATGTTTTTTGGCCACCTGGAAAATGGTAAATCCATCATTCACTCTCTTTTTCACTCTGTTTTGGTTTCCAACTCCGGAGGGGAAATATCTGCAAGCTGCAAAAGTTGAGTGACAATTCTCTGTGGATTCATCCCTATGAGCGACATTTGATCCGTCATTTATCTAAAAAAGAAAATGAGAGTGAGTACACAGCATTTATATCAGCCTTACAAATATGCCTCTTTACACCACTGAACACATCTTTTTTTCATCAGCTTCTCAGTGATGAGGTGCACACAAGCCACAGTATCCTGTAACATAGGGACTAAATACCACTACATCTCCGGAGCACCCCTTTTAGGGCTTGATAAAGTCAATTGTTAGTTTTTACTGGGATAGACCTTTTGTTTACATCTGTGTGGGTGTCTTTTAAAAGGTTTCCACCCCGTTGCCCTACCACAGCAGACAAATAGGGTACAGCAGAGAATCTAACATCAAAGATCAAACGCCATGCTGTACATGTCTTAGAGTGGACTGAAGAGGCCTCATTGTGTGTGCTATGGGGCATGAAGCCCTGTGGTCACAAGAAAGGCCCCACTCTGCCTCCCATTCTGCAAAAAAAAAAAACACAAAAAAACACAAACAGTTGTCAGGGATCACTGAACTTTCAAACACATGATAAACGGACGAAACGACTGTAAAAACCCTGCATACAGAAATCTGTCTCCCTCCTGCTCACATAGCAGCCTTTTGCAGAAACAAAGAGCAGTGAGTCGAGTTCCTGAGCCGACACGTCACATTTTGCTCTCTATACTCTGCTCACTCCTCTCAAAAATCCACCTATAACACCTCACATAATAACGACTTAGAACACCTTCCCCCACATTTTGAAATGACGTGTAACATTGCAGCGCAGCAGCGGATGGATTCCCAGTGCACTCCTCCATGGAAATAATTTTACAGCTTGCAGTGTTTTGGCCATAGAGGGAGGCCTAACAGTGTATGGAGCAGAGGGCATGGATGAGCGCCCGGGTCCCACAGCTGCATGGCACCGGGGCACAGACAGCCCTTCTCTCTGGGGCACATTGCTCCTTTTATGCCCAACACACTGAGCCATTGATCTGAGGCACCCCTCATCTCCGCCGCGCCAGCACAGCTCAGGTTCGGCACAGACTCCTTTGCGGGGCTCGGTGAGCACAATATCCGACGACATCTCATCGCATGCATGCAACATTCATTTGCCTGTCGAGGCAGGAGATATTGGGGAAGTGAAAGTTTAAAAAGGTTAGCGCGGTAACTTCCGAGACTTCACAAACTTCAAGAGGTGTTTTAGCAGCCGTGCAGACACATTAAGGGAGCATTCAGAGAGTTTTGTTATCATACAAAAATATGAAATCTTTGATCAACTCTGCCAAATGCAATGAGATTTCTGCATAGATAAATCAATTCTGCCTGTTGGGTTTGCACGCCTCCGAATGGGATGTTTTAAGTCCATTATTAAGGGGTAAACAGACATCTCTCAAGGTGTGTTCAGACGTGTGTGACAGCTCAGACGTCAAAGCTGCTAACATCAATATTTTTACATCAACAGTGTATCGCATGACCACTTGTATGTGAAGATAATTATCACCCGACTCGGCAATTGCCCTCAGCTCCACTCAGCTTCTTCGCTAACTGTCTGTTTTGGTTTTACAACTTCACTCTTTGGCTCAGTCTCATCGCTCTAATCAACTATGTGTCCAGCAACAACAACAACAACAACAACAACAAAAAAAAGAAGTGCTTAATAAAATGTAGTGGAGCATTTAACAGCCAAAAATTAGCTTGAGGGAGAGTCAATATTGGACTTCTTCAGCAGGTGGCTAATGTTGCTCCGTATCTGCTGGATGTGTAAATAAGCAGCAGTTTGAACGGCTGGCTGGTTTAAATGAGATGCAAGATATGTATATTTTTTGTCAAGTGGATATTTCAGACGTAGCGTAGTCATACGGCCTCAGGGTACGCGCAAATGAGTTGCTTAAGTTTCAACATTTTCTCCACGTGCTGTTGCATCTGCACTTCCATGCCGCCGTGCCAGGGCGAACCGCCTATTTGCACCGACTTGTGTGCCTTTGCATTGGCTTCATATGCAATCACGCCACCTCTAAAATGTGCTTTGCGCTCAGTCTGAGCACAATTCAAAGTCACGACGTGTAGAATGAGACAACAGTGTTCGTTTTCACTGTGATTGTCTCATTTTAATATGAACAAAGTCTTGTGCCATCAGAAAATACATGAATCAATAAATAGTGGCCTTAGCTAACACGATCATGCTATGACAAAAAAAAAAAGTGTATTTCCTTTTGGATTTCATCACAAATATATATTACTACTGTACTACAAGCAGACCCAGTAAACAGGAAGAAGCTACCTAAAGAACAAAAAAACATTAGCTAACCTTAGTCACCACAAGCTATTGGTCATACCAGACCAAGCAGAAGCTCTGAGTGTAAGGAGAATAATGTATTATTCTTTCAAAAGATACATAGTCTCACTGTATACATATCACCGGGCCTAATGTGTTGCATACGTCTTCACAGATGCAGCTCCTGCTGAGCTGAACGCTCCCTGGGATAAATGATCAAAAACAGACTGGGGGAACATAATGTGGAGCCTTGTAAAATACGAATATTATTATGTAACAGTTGTCTAGAAAATCCACGTTAATGGATGTGTGCATGATTCCATGTATTAGCTGTAAAACTTTACATGGCAAACTACCAAACTTGAAAGTGGGTCAATTCTCCACAGGGCAGGGTTATTAAGTATTTCCGATTAAAAAAAAAAAGAAATCAATCTACCACCCACCAGCCTCTCTGTCTTCATGTGTCTCTTTCTCTCTGTGGTCAACTCTCACTCTGCCGGCCCAGAGTTGCCTGCTGATTGGTATTCACTGTACTTCTCCGCCGGCTAATGCACTGGCCAGTTTACGACCTCAGTGGGAGGAAGGCCTGTCAATGCGAGGCTGAGGCCCTTTTATGACTTTGGAAGGCAACTTTTCTAATCCCACTCTTTGCCGTCCCTGCTTTGTCCTTCGCTACTGTCTGGGCGTGTGGAATTAGCAAGTCTCCATTTAGCCCATCAACAATTGAAATCTCCCTTTGTTCACACAGTGTGTCACAATGTTTTAAAGTGACGAGGCTGGGATCTGCTCACATCTAGTTCATCCTTAATTAGAACCACTGCCACCGAGAGAAAGACATGCACGGGGAATTTGTGTTAGCTTCATGGTAATATGACACCACAACAAATACAGTAAGTGATCAAATATTTAGCGATCTACATGGTTCAAGAGCATATTAAAGACAGAGCAACATGCATTCAAAATACATAATTCACTCTCACATGTGCATTACAAAAGATGCACCACATTCTGCACTAAAAGAGAATGGCAATGTGGGTCTCGTTTGGTTCCGCCACGTTGGTCCAGACTGAAACATCTCTGCAACTATTGGATGGATTGGCAAGAAATCCAAGAAATAACTGCCAGAGCTGAACTTTAGTGCTAATTTGCAAATGGTGGCATGCTAACACACTAAACTATGATGGTGGTACATGGGAAACATTATACCGGCTAAACATTGGCATCTTGACCTAATCATTGTGATGTGCATGTTTATGTGCAATACATATATATAGTCATACACTTCAGTGCAATACATACATACATATACGTTGTTGTTGTATATATTTTTTACCTCATTGTTCACTTAAATACTGTAAATGTGTATATTTTTTATTTTCTATTTCTTATTTTTATATTTTGTACATACTTTTAGTTCTAAATTATGCTACTTTCTACTCTTGAATGGGAGCACCGGTACCGTACAATTTCCCCCCCGGGGATCAATAAAGTATTTTCTGATTCTGATTCTGATTCTGTGAGAGTGTTAGCATGCCGACGTCAGAATTTGTAGACTCTCGGCCTTGTTATGAAAGAGCACACTGGTTTTATCCGGCTTCTTCGTGAATTGGGGCTGCAGGAGGGGAAAACTCTTCGACGCAAACAGGAAATGAAGATTTGAAAGGTGAAACATCGAGCCAAACTGTCTCCTGCGCAGCAGCGAGCAGACGTTTGGTGAGAGAAAGCCATGCTGTGTGCGTTTTACTGTACCATGTCAGGATACAGTTTAAATCAATTCTCATTGCCATCTCGTGTCAGAGCTTACCAAGTGTTTGCCCTTGAGATGTTGGACAACTCACACGACTAATTAAGCAGAGCAATTAAACGAAATCACATCAGCTAGTTAGTTTCAAATGCGGAACTGCTGCTAAGTGAATCTTACTGAACGACACATCACACATGTTATACCAGAAAAGTTCTGTGTTTGACTGTGCCAGTGAATATGACAGCGGTCATACGCTCAAACACTAACTGGTGAGCTGACGCAGTTTCCATCCATTTAAGTCGGAATATTTTAATGATTTTATGTGAATTTGCAGCCTGGACTGACTCTGTGTTGCTACTTGTGTTTGGAGAAGAAATCAACGTTTTCTGTTTGCTGTTTTGAAAGTGGTAGGAATGTCCTTGAGGCTCTTCCATCCTCAAGGAGAGAGTAATGAATTTGCCTGCTGTGTGACCACAGGGTGCTTAGGCCATCTGTGTCATCCCCATTACTTGACTGCCAGAGCATTTACAAAGCGTCGTGCCCTTGGTTTACTTTCAGGATACATGAAAGGGTGGGTGACACGACGTACGAAAAAGTGCAAAATATTTTTATTCCATGCAGACGGCTCATTTAAAGCGTGCCAAAGGAGGATAAATCCCACAAGACATTTGCTGCTGATTTGGCAGCACACTGCAGCAAATCTCAAACAGGCAAAAAAAAAAAAAAGAAATTCTCCACACTCCACTCTGGAGAAAATGTTGGGTTTTTAATCATTTTTCAAGGTCTGCATTTTTGTTTTCCTGTTGGTATATGTCAATATTTGATCTGGGTATCTGAGTTTTGCATCCAGTCTCTGCTCAGCCCTATATTATATATAGGACTCTATACCGTATGAGTATGGAAACATTCATCACTCACTGGGACCATAAAACAGCTCCTTTAATTGTGCGTGCTCAGCAGCTCTAGATTCAACACTTTGATGATATCACGTTTGAGTATTGGACCTGCTCTTTGGAAAATTCAAACGTTTGCTTTTTCATTACATATAACACGATTATTGTTCCGTCTGTAAATTTTCCGTTGAGTTCTGAGTTTTGTGCTTTTAATGTTTTAAAGCTATTGTTGAGTTTGTGTTCTGTACTGTCTCCTGTGTGTCTGTTGTTGAGTTTTATGTATTTTAAAGGCCCACCTAGGGACGGGCGTTGCAAATTAGCTTAGGCTAATTTAGGTTTATGCTACATACTTGTCTCTATACAAATAAACACATTATCATTATTACCTTGAAGGTCTTCCTGGAAGAGCTTCTGAAAAGACAGTTAAGAGATTAAACAAATCATCATGTTGGATCAAGTGTTCAAAATTGAATAAATGAATAAGACATTCTGAAATAAAGAATCACATTAATAAATACAGACAAAATATACAATAATAATTAAAAAAAAATTTAATTATCCAATAAACTGTATTATTATGAGATGATATTTCATCATCAATAACAGAGTATTGTATTGCAGCTAATTTTTTTTTGTCTCATTCTAGCCGTTTTGATTTCAAACTGTCCTCCTTTTCCAAAGTCTGTTTATTCCACAACACCATTTTATCCCAGTGACGTATGTCATGGAGCCACTTTTCATCATAAAGTCTTTCTCAATCACGACAAACAAGGCAGAGCTGCTGTGGTCTAAGTCTTCATTTAATTGATTACTTTGGGACTCCATACAAGTTAAGTGACGCCCCAGACATGTTGCAACACATAGAGAGACTTCTCTCTGCATGCCCCCAATCTGACCAAAATACCATTCCCGTGTGAGTTTCCACTCCATTTGTGCAGCCCCTTTACTGGTTTCAGCCCAGAAATGTGTACTCATAATGCTGAGGAATGAGAAACACTTCATTGGCAAACACTAATGTCATTTTGGAGGAGAAAAAAAAAGAAGTTGAAAAGCACTCATTGCGAGGGTTATCAAAATGAAAAGGATCTTTGTTTTAGGAACAGTGTGGAGGCCCCTGAGGGACATGAAACCAAAATGTTAGCGGGGATTTCCTCGGCAGATCCAAGAAAAACAGGCAGCAGTTGCGATTGCTTTTTCCTAGTAACACACTGTATTAAACCAGTGCGATATTAAAGGGTCCTTCCTCTGCTGAACCAAGCAGAGTGGTGCTGCGATCCAAGCAAGTTTGATGTCCCGAATTTGCATCCTCAATGTGGTGCCATACGGCCTTCGGCCTCAAGGGGGCAGGAGTGCACCACTGGCCATGTATATGAAAAACAGCATAGATTCAGGAGGAACATCACATTGATCCCCACTCATGGCATTAAGATGTAAAAACCCCACGACAGCAGCAGCTTGTAGATCCACATGCTGTGAATAATTCAGCATAGTTTATAAAAATGTACTGCACACAGGACATACATTTAAAACCTTTTTTTTTTTTTTATTTGATTCGTTTGTGAAAAATGCATTTAAAAAGTCAGACTGCAATACCAACGTTGAATTTCAATGACCGCAAACATTCAGAACCCATGACCAAAACTCAGCTGTCGGCCTGTATACAAACCTCACAGTCTGTCTGTTCTTCACAGTGCCGGCGTGCAAGGCAGACAGGATTAGTTAAACTCACTGGTGAAGACAAAAAGGTAAAAGGCTCTCTGTTGTAGGTCTGAGTGTGAACAGCCTGGAGGAAGGAGAAGAGGGGGGGGGGGGGGGGGGGGCACGACGATGTACTGAACTCTGTGTGAACTCAAACTACACAGCAGAGCATCTTCAGCCTCTGTGTCTCTGTGAATTAACTGACCTGCTTCTCTTCGTTCGAGTCGGTTTCTCGATGATATTTCTGCATGTAAGGGTACAAATATAAGCACAAAATGGCACATATTGTTTACAACTCACTATAATGTAGTTGTAAGCAGATACGTGCACATTTTAAGTGCTTATTAATCTACAGTATTTGTAGATTAATAGTAGTAATGTGTTTCACTATATTGTCATGTATATTGTATTGTAAAAGTAACAACCGGTTGCAGCAGTCAAGCCAGCAAATTCATCCCGTTTCTTTTCATCTTAAAGTATCTCATGTACTCTCACACACAGTGTCTCATTATATCAAAGTATTGATCCCCACTGTCTGGTTATCATCAGAGATGCGCTTGAAAAGATCAGGAAAAGCCTTCAGTGGGCGGGTCCTCAAACGATGTGCTCACTAGCACCAGTGTTCACAATGAACATGAGATTCATGAAGGATCCCAACCGCCCGGATAACGGCTTTGTCTCCCTTCTGCGTCAGTCAGGAAGAAGGTTCCACATACACAAAGCCAGCACTGAGATCCTCAGGGAAAAACTCTACCCTCAGGCCACACATATTATTATTATTATTATTATTATTATTCTCTTTAAACTCTTTTTGAAGGAACTGGTGGGATTGCATTTCACTGTTATTGTACCTTATATAATTGCACAAGACAAATGAATGGATTAATTGATTGAAAACCAAAAAACCCCCAACAAATAATATCACGAGAGGAAGCTCATAGAGCAGATTTAAATAACAGCAACAGTTGATAGTCGTTCAGCCAGCATTCACTCGACTCACCCATTAATCTTTGATACAGTAAAGTGTTCGTGTTCTTAACATTACAGTTACTTGATATTCAAAACGGTACAGCAACTAGTCCTCCTCAAATTGCTGGTTTATCTTTAATTAAAGGACGTGATAAATGAGATAAATCACCCCGAAAGTGGAGTGTTCTTGCGTCAAGGTTTGGAAATGCAGCCATTAATACTTTTTGAAGAGCCTCTCTGTGGCTATGCTCGGTTTTCAATTTGATTAGAAAAGTCACTGATCAAGACTCGCATAACGATATCACTCAGAGCCCCCGCTGCTTTGAAGCCACGAGGCCAGACGGCAGCAGCACTTACTTCCATTAAACTACATTCATCCAGGATGGCTACATGCTAACAATGCTCACTGATAATCCGAGCTACTTGCCCTAATTCTGCTCAGAGGTCATACATGATACCAGACAGTCTGTCGACCCCTCAGTCAGTAACTTTAGCCCTTCAGGGTCAAACGGTTGCCTTTTTATATCCAGTTTAAATAAAAATGGACGTGATGAAATTTAAGAGATAAAGCCACATGTATGTAGTGGGTATTTCACATCATTTTAGCCCCCGGCAATAAAACCTCCCAATAATTCTTCATGAATGAAAGATTACTTACTGCGCTACACGACGCAGCTTGAAAAACAACTAGTGGAAAAAAAAACATTATAATGACGTCAAGTCTAGTTTATCACGTATGTAAGACAAAGAGCATGATTTTATTTTCCGTTTCCACTTTGCTTTGTGTGTTATGGCGGCAAACAGTGAAAGGAAAAGAATAAAGCACTGTGGAAGACCATGTGGCTCTGCCGCACATTTAAACAGTGACTGAAGCAGAGGAGGAGGATAAACACACAGTTTAGAGCTTCTGCTTCCTTTTTCATGATCACGTTTCTTTGCTGATGCTAACTTTGGCTGAGGTGTCATCGTGCAGGTTTAGCAACACTGACTGGGGATCTGCCTGCCACTGTCAAACCGGTTTGTTCCTTTAAAAAGTTGCATTTTTCCCATTATTTGTGCTCAGTTCCTCATGCGAAATTCACATGGAGGAACTCGAAAGCAAGTGCTGTCTGTTTTTTATGCAAACACTCAGATAAGGACGCTGTTAGTTTTCGGTGATTTCGAAGACATTACAAGAGAAGATGTGTCAAATACCAACTGTTGCTTTATCTGGGACAGTTCACTTCCTGATTCAGTAAGTGAATTAGATGACACGTGCCTCCCTTCCTCTTTCACTCTGCCTTGTTGGTAGTCACACCAACACGTCAGAAACTGTCTGTCCGGTCCTGACAATCTGCTGCTTCAGGTAAGAGTGGGTGCATGTTCGCTGTGTGGGGGTCAAATTTACAAATCTGTTCTGAGGATGTTCTCGGGTTTGTTCTCAAAGCTTCTTCCGTACAATGACGGCCCGAATATTTACCTTATTAACCTCAATGCGTGAAGGAACCTTGAATTGTAGTACGTGAAAATGCTCTGAACAGATTCCAGCAGGGATGAACTGTTGATTGGGATTATGTTTGGATGTTATCTGACTTGAATAGTTTCAGTTTGTGTACAATGAAAGTGCAAAGATATTAGATACATTTACTCCTTTTTGACAAGATGGTCCCAGGCAGGAGATTCCCTCATGATTGTTGGTGGGAAGCAAAAAATTTAGACTATTACATGTGTTAAGAGGCTGCAACACAGAGAGATGTACCTAACGTTTTGTGCAGTGTTGCTAGCGGTTTTGTGGGGGGTGCATTGAGATTAAATATCACTACTTTGGGAGGAATGAAGTGCTGATGTCTTGGTGTGTAAAGATGATGAAGTGTTTTTGGTTTCCAGTAGCAATTATGGTTTCTCTTTGATAAGCCATTTTTGGCCTGGGTGCATCTAAATACAGAAAATAACATACTCACTTAGAAAGTTCCACTGGTGGTCACATGTCTTAGATTTAGTCAGTTCAGTAGGCGTGCTGTTCAGCGTGTTCTTAAATCTGTAATTCAAACGACTAACAATCTGGAGTTCAGGCGACATCATCAGCACAAAAAGCACAAGACACAATTGGTTTGATTTTATTTTTTTTTTCATTCCTGGACGACTGATGGAGCTCTTGCGTGCAACGGCCACAGCATTAGCTGACGCCGAAATATTGCCATTGTGTCTTGAAATGCGGTGACTTGAACGTTCCAAAGCAAAGTTCCGAAAACTCTCGAAGATGTCCACCCCGATTCAAACATCCACGTTCAAAATGGATGAAAATGGCGGACAGAGCGTTTAATCTCAGCCTAATTCAATCAAAGCTTGCCTGCTGACTTATCGGGGGTCATGTGGTCTCTTCTGCCGCACTGACAGTCGGCTCTTTCACAGGCGATCACTTACTGAAGTAGGAGTGGTGCAGTAGTACGGGAGAGTAGTAAATGCTGACAAGAGTTGAAAAAGAAGGGGCTTAAGATGGGATCTTCATATATGAAAGGGATGTATCGCCAAAGAAAACACTTGATTGGTTTATTGTGTTATCTCCCAGCAGTCGACATGTTCCCGTGCTGTTGGCTGGCTCTGGTGGCTTTACTCCCCATGACCTTCGGCACCAGTCCGGGGGTAAAGGTCAAACTGACAGAAAAAGGCCTTGAATATGGTAAGGTTACCGAGGTTTCCTCTTTCAGCTGAAAAGCACCCATCTCTCCAGAGTTCCATCATCAGACTTTCTTTGCCTTTCGCCAGGCCGACAACTGGGGATGGCTTCGATCCAGCAGAGACTCAAAACCATAAAGGTCCCAGATATTTCAGGGACACAGAAGGTGTCGCCCATTGGCAAGGTCCACTACAGCCTGTCAAAGTGAGTCCCCCCCGTTTATCCAACAGTCCTGTGAATTCTGCTGGTTGACACTGAAGGTGGTGGTTTTCTCCCAAGTGCCTTTACAAACCAGCGTGTTGTTTCTTCCAGTATGCAGATAGTGGACGTGGGATTACCAAAATCTGCGGTGGATCTGGTGCCAGGGACGGGGGTCAGACTGTCCATTGGTAACGCCTTCATCAGTCTGCGCGGAAACTGGAGGGTCAAGTACCTCCGAATAATGTGAGTTCTTCCTTACACAGTGCAGTGAAATCCGTCCCGTGACGTCTCTGCCGCAGCAGTGACCCCTCTCTCTTTGCAGAAAGGACAGCGGCTCTTTCGACCTGAACGTGAACGGGCTCGCCATCACCACAAGCCTTGCCGTCAGGAGTGACGAGACGGGCCGGCCCGCGGTCAGCAGCGCGGGCTGTGCGGCCTCCATCGGCGGCGCATCCATCAAGTTTCACGGTGGAGCCAGGTAGCAGAAACCCCCCCCCCCCCGGATGGAATGTGAAGTTTCTGTTGTACTATACCACACACTCACAGTTCCTGGGGTTGCTTTTTGTTTCAGCTGGCTGTACAATCTCTTCAAAAACTTTGTTGATAAGGCTTTACGAAATGCACTGCAGAAACAGGTGAGGACGAGCCGGCCTTACACCCACTGTTTCTCATGGTCACACTTCCTCTCTGGGATTCACAAAGTATCTTATGTTACCGCAAGGAAGGCTCCTGAATGCCCCCCTTCTTCTCTGAGAAGAAATTTTACTGAAGGAACTGAGAGTAAGCCGTAGAAGTAGTACTCACATCCTCTACTTTAGTAAAATACCTATACCACCATGTCAAATCTACTACTACTCAACTACTTCATTCGGATCCATACTTGAAGCAAGAGTACACACACAAGTATTATCAGCTAAACGCACTTAAAGTGTTTCAGCGTGTGCGCGGCGTCTTGCTGTTGTAGCTGGTCGAGGCGGAGCAGGTTTGCGCTACTTTGCATTCGGCCGGGCCCCATATGAAACATGTGACAAGGAGCCCCAACTACAGACTAGAGTTTTATATGAAGGGCTCACGGGTTTCATCTCTAACAACATGTTGTATTTCATAAGCTTACCGAGTGTGTGTTTTTCATGTTGAGTGTTGTAAAGTAACTAGTGACTAAAGCTGTCAGATAAATGCAGTGGAGTAAAACGTACAACATTTGCTGGACTAGAAGTATAAAGTAGCAGAAAATGGGAACACTGAAGTAAAGTACAACTACTTCACAGTTGTGCTTCAGTAAATTCAATTGGTGAGCTGACTGGATCCCTTGTTAACTTCACTCGTTAGGGTTAGGGTTAGGGGGGGGGGCTTTTAAGAACAGAAATCACTGTGTGACACCAAGCCTCTTTTGGAGTCTGGGAATGGATTATTTTTTTCCCCCTTGCTCTTTCTCGTTGCAGATCTGCCCTCTGGTGGCTGACGCAGTATCTGACTTGAACCCTCAGTTGAAAACTCTCAACGGTAAAACCATCATCTTTCTGTCAAATATTTGGATGCTTTCATTGATGCTGGACATATGAAAGACTTTCTACCTTCCTGCAGTTGTTGCCCAAGTGGACAAGTATGCCGAGATTGAATATTCCATGGTGTCCTCGCCCACCGTTTCTAAATCTTCCATAGACTTCAGCTTAAAGGTAAAAGAATTGTATACCGTCACACCGTATATATATCTGAAGCCACAGTTTGGTTATAAAGACAGACAGTCGTGGCCATGTCACAGCCCGTCTGTCTCTGCCGTTTCTTTGTCGTTCAGGGCGAATTCTACAACATCGGGAGGCATCAGGAGCCTCCATTCTCCCCCGCCGCCTTCTCCCTGCCGCCCCAGATCAACAACATGCTGTACATCGGCGTGTCCGCCTTCACCGCCAACTCCGCAGCCTTCGTCTACAACCGAGCTGGAGCCCTCAGTCTGTACATCACCGACGACATGGTGAGCCACATCCTCCCCCGATCCCCATCGCGGGTATACTCTCGGGACGTCACACTGACCTGCGACCTCTCTGCTTCAACAGATCCCACAGGGCTCTCCCGTCCGACTCAACACCAGGACGTTCGGAGCCTTCATCCCGCAGGTGTCGTCAGCGTTCCACCGATTCTACGAGAAGCGCAAACTTCTTTTGCACTTTTGTCAGAGAGTTTGTTTTGTTTTGTTGTTTTTTTTTTTTACAGATTGCCAAACGCTTCCCGGGTCTGATGATGAAGCTGCTGGTGAAGACAGTGAAAAACCCCGCCATCACTTTCGAACCCAACAACGTGACAGTCCAGGCCACGGGCACGGTGACGGCCTACGCCATCCAACCAAACACCACACTCACCCCTCTCTTTGTTCTAAACTTGGTGGGTGGTGTGATGAAAAGGCATTTGCGTGGTTTGGGGAGAAAAAAAAAGAAAAAAGAAGCACCTAAAAACTTTTTTTGCCATATTGTCTTAACAGGAGACCAGTGTCAGCGCCCGAGTGTTTGTCAGTGGAGTAAGGTTGGCTGGAGCTGTCACCCTAAACAAGTGAGTCTCTTAAAAAAAAAAAAAAAACCCACACTACTTAGTACTCTCCGAAAAGAGAAAAATGGGGCCAAAAGGTCCTCGTGAAGATGAACGCCACGGTCTAATTTTGCCTAATTTGCTCAGGATGGAGCTGACCCTGGGGACAAGTTATGTGGGAGAGTTTCAGGTGAGAGCCGCATTCCACTTCAACACCAGCCACAGCCTGGACCTGCCAGCGCCAAAACCTGCCAAACTAACCCCAACTCTAACCCGCAGGTCAGGTCCCTCGACAGCATCCTGCAAATGGTCCTCAAAGTGGTAGTGATGCCCAAACTCAACGGTGGGTTTTTGCATTTTTCACTTCGCGCTCTACGCGAGCTCCGTGCCACATCACGCGGAGTCATTTGGGGTCATTTCAAATGCAACATCAGCAGCGTTACCAAAATGGCATTAGCATAAAAGTGACATTTCAACTGCTCATGATGCAGAAAAGCTAAATCATGCCTTCGTTTCAAGCAGGCCACACGGTGCCAGTGGCCCCCCCGACCTTTTTTTATCTTCATCTTTGTTCTTTCTGTTTTGGTGACGTTTGCATGAAAGCGCATTACAATCACCACAGACCTCATCGTTCACCGGGTGCCCCGAAACACGGCTCCACATGAATGATACATATTTATTTGACCTCCTTGCACATTGCTAGTGTCCATATTTTACTGTCACTTAATATCACTATTTTTATTTTTTCCATTTTCATTGTAATCAGATTGCACCGGCTCTAAACTCATTTGTCTTCTTACCTTAAAGTTTATATAGACTTGTGTTGTTCCCGCCGTATTTCTTTCCATATTAATCCATTTTATTATGATCTTTTTCTGTAAAGCACTTTGAGCGATATAATGCTATATAAAACCCCTGCTAATAATACCAAACTGTCTACATTTCTGCACTTTGCTTCGCAGATCAACTGGCAAAGGGATACCCACTCCCTACACTTGGACAGATGAAGCTTGTGAACACCGAGGTGCAGGTCCTGAAGGTCAGAGACTGGGTGTTTTCTATAAAAGTGCATGTTGTGTTCATTATATGGCAGGGACTTTAAAAAAAAAAAGCATCTTTAAAATCTAGCTGATCAGCAGAACTCCTGATATCTGAGCTGCCATTAACTGCCGCCGCTGCTGCTGCTGTGCCGTTTGTCTCCAGGACTACATGCTGATTGGGACAGATGTTCAGTTCACGGGTTGAAAAGGCATTTCTGGAAAGTCCCAGGATTCATTTCTGCACTGGGGCACGCCGCCATACAAGACACCAGCCAGAGCACAACTACCCGACAGAGACATTTCAAAGATCTCCAGTTTGAATTGTTGAAATTTGTCTGTTTTTTTTTGTTTTTTTTTAATACTGTTTATGCTTCAGACCAGGTTCTCTACATATAAAATGTAGATGCGGGCAGTGAACTTGTCACAACAGGACGCCGTCTGCAGGACAGGGTTTGTCGTTTGTCACCGCGATCATCTTTCTTTTGAAATAACACGCTCCTTCCAAAGCAGATCGCAGCACTTTTCCTGCTGCTGACTTTACGCAAATTCTCTCTCAGACTTTCTGACTTTGTGGCTCACAGAGCGATTCTGCAAATGTGCTGATGCGTGACATTTTTACTGCAGTTTGGAGAGTCCCATAAAAGAAAATAAATAAATAAAAAAATGCCACGACATCAATCAGGCGCCACAGATTCTGAGGGATTATGTATTAAACAAACTGTACAATTTACATCATCCGGACAGGTTTCAGTCTCCTCAGCAGCTCAATACGTTACATAGAAACTGTATAAATAACACACTGCAGTGTTCGTAGCTCAGCACAGCGGTCCACTGTGACTGTGAGATGATCAAGTCAATCGAGGCCATGCGTCAACCACACGTTTGTCCAGCTGGCGGCCGGGCAGAGTCTCACAGTGCTTCACGGCGCCTCTCAGGGAGCTGTGACTGAGGGCCCGGCCTCTCAGGCTCTGGGAGGTGGCCGACAAGATCTACATCGCAGACACAGAGCATCAAAGAATCAGTGAGGGAACGACGGGATCTCTGAAAAGTAGCAGATGATGCCTTGCGGTTCTCGACCATGATGATGAGGATTGTTGAAATGACCACTGACTGGTGCCACGATCTTTTACCCGGCCCCTTTTTCTTTTTTTGAGATGGCTGCTGAGTTTTACATGATTTCATTAGAAGGTGTTCCTACATCTGAACACGATGAGTATAGAGACACTTCCAAACCTGAGAGACATGGGTTTTTTTATTAATCTTAAACTGAAATGTAAATAAATGTACCAAATATTTGAAGTACAGCCTGACTTTTGAAGGCTTTTTGAGAAAGAAAGAAAACTTTGGCAGAAAATAGTGCATCCATGGATTATCCCAAAATACCTAAACACCTCTGTGGCATTTCTGTAATTTCATGTTATATGCGGCGATACCAGTATATCTGCAATAAACTAATATCTCCCAACACTATTGTCCGTGTCAGTCTTTTGAAGAAATGTAAAAACGTGTTGACCCATTGAATATGAACCAAACCCTACCTTCACCAGTACGTAGTCTCCGGCGCTGACCCGCGTAGTGTTGGACTCTGCAGGCTGCACAGCAACGTCCTCTTTGGGGAAAATCACTTTCATGTTGCCATCAGTTCTCCCACACAGGTCCTCCGCAGATCTTTTACTTTCCTGCGTGAAAATGGAAACAGAGAGATGAGCAGCGTTGCCTGGTAACAGGTTAGGACTTCTGTCCGTGGTGTGCAATGTACTCATTACCAATTCAATTTCTTTATTTCTATGGGAGCCAATCAATCTTCTTCCCTCACAATGAGGTTTAAGCATCAACAAGACTGAGGCTACTTTGAGCTAAATGCTAATGTCACCACACTAACATGATGATGCTAATCAGGTGTAACGTTTCCCCACGATCACTCTCTTAGTTTAGCATGTTAGCATGCCACCATACACTAATTGGCACAGAACACAAAGTGCAGCCAGATAGGTAGGCTGGCAGGAATGCCAGAAAGAAAGCACTGGACACAGTGAAACTTTGACCAGATGATGGCGCTAGATGAGAAGTGAAGGGGTCCCCGCATTTATTACACTTCATCCTGAGAGGGACATGAATGTCTGTGCCAAGTTTCATGGGAATCCACCTAATAGTTGTTGAGATATTTCAGTCTGAAACCAAAGTGGTGGACCGACAGACTATGAGAGTTTTGAGAGGAAAGTCAATAAAACGTGTGTTTGAGCAAACTTGCTGTACTCATGTTTATGGTAATAAACTTGGGTATAACACCCATTTATGCCATTTTCTACGCCACATATGCTTCGAGGGCTGTGCCAGCCGCGTGCGCGGTACTCACTCCCTCCACCAGGACAAGCTGCGTGCTGCCGACGAGAGCGGCGTTGACCCTCGCAGCTTCCTCTCTGAACACACCGATGCACTCCTCCAGCCTCCGCTGCTTCACCTCCGCCGCCACGTCGTCCTGTAGCCGATGGGAGGCGTGGGTTTTCTGAGTGAGACAGTCACAGGGCTATCATTTCATTTTATTTAATAAGACACAATTTATTAATTCTTTTTGTGGTGTGACTCAAATCCGCTCACCTTTCTCATGCTGTAGGCAAACAGGAACCCCACATTGTAGCCCACCTCTCTGATGAGGGACAGAGTCTGATGGTGGTCGTCCTCCGTTTCGCCACAGAAGCCCGAGATGAAGTCACTGCTGAGACTCACCTCTTGACACGCAGACATGTCATGGACGTTAAAACAGAGACCAAAACACTACCATCAGGTTGTATTATCAGCTGGGTTTTCCACACTGTAAGGTTCCTAACTGGGGTGCAAGTTAGCGTTAATCATAAACTCCTGATCATACGCGTAACCTACAAGCAGGTGACACTTGAACGAGGTAAACTAGGGGGGGGGAGGTACCTCAGTGTAGGTAAAACAAGGTCGCAGCTCGCTTCATGAAAAGAAATATGTTGTTGGTTTGGACATAAGGGCTTGCTTGCACACACACACTTTTAAAAAAAAAGACCTACTGACCTACTTTTTTTTAACTTTCATCTGAGTACATTTCTACAAAAGTAATATTCTAGTACTAAAAACAAATCCGACCTCATTTTTTGGAGCCTACCTGGGATAATTCTCTTGACGTTGTTCACTAGATCGAGGTAGGCCTCTCGCGTGTAGCTGTGTAGTTTTTTAAAATGAGAAGAATACATGTTACTAGAACGATATTTTAAAAGAGATTGCACAAACAGTGGGGGGGGGGGGGGGGGAGCAGAGCGGTCTCTTACCCGCGGCGCATTGCTTTCAGGACCCTGCTGCTCCCACTCTGAGCTGGAAGGTGGATCTGCTGACAAACGTTCCCTCGCTCTGCGATCAGATGCAAAACCTATAAAAAACGCGAATTAAAAAAAAATAAAAAATCAACACTGTGATGAGACTTAGTGCTTTTGAGAATGTGCATCTCCAGCGAGTGTGTTCTGCACCTCATCGGGGAAATCCTTGGGATGAGGGGAAGTGAACCTGATCCGCATGTCGGGATCGATGAGCGACACTCGGTCCAGCAGGTCGGAGAAGCGCAGACCCCCCTGTTTTGTTCTGTAGACGGTCTTGAAGCCCCGGCTGAGCTTGGTCGGGTCTGAGCCGCAGAACTGTTCCTCTGAAGTGTCTCTGTAGCTGTTCACGTTCTGACCCAGCAAGGTCACCTCCTTCACGCCCTGAGAGGAAAAAAATTTTCAAAAATCCAGCACACAGTCAGGGAGAGATGGAGATACTTACTCATTCATTTTCAGTGCTGAGCTTCAACTACTGATGGTGAAGATCCATCTCTTCTAATTAGCCTTTGAAAAGCCATCATGACGACGCGACTGGTCGCAGTGTTTTATGGCTTATTCGTTCTCCTGTTTTATGGTTTTAATAATGATAATAATATAATAATAATAATGTTGATTCTTATGATTCTTGATTTTCGTAAGCGTGTTTGAGCGAGTTTTCTCTGTGAGAAAGCTACATACATGCCACATCTTAAAGGTTGTACTGAAGTTAGAAGTCATGTGAAGACAGTTAAGAGTCTTTTTTACGACTTCACGTATTGACTCATTTCATGTGGCACTTGTGTTTTCCCTAATTAGACCAGTATGTTTGCGTAGTGGCTGACTTTAGTTTAACTTGCCTGGTCAGAGAGCATGCGAACTTCCTCAAGCACGGAGCTGACGGGTCGACTCCGCTCCCTCCCGCGGGTGAAGGGAACAATGCAGTAGCTGCACATGTTGTCGCAGCCTCGCATGATGGACCTGCCCGCACGGGGGGACGCACACAAAAGTCATCAGACGTTGCGATGCAACGGCTACATCGGCTACGGGAGTGTGGAGAGCCCACAGTTGCTGGGTACTCACACAAAGGCGCTGTATCCGTGGGGAGCGCGGTGGACGGGCATGACGTCGGCGTAGGTCTCCTCCAACGACAGCAGCACGTTGCTCGCCTGGCGACCTCCGTCAGCTACAGTCAAGAGGCGGGGGAGGTCCCGGTAGGCGTCCGGACCAGCAAGGACGTCCACCAGCTTCTCCCGCTCCAGAAGCTCCGTCTTTAGCCTCTCTGCCATGCACCCTGGACAAACGCAAGCAATCAGTCGATACTTACCGTGGCCGCTGCAAGACAGTCATGTGTGCGCGACAGTGCACGAAATGTACCTAAAATCCCAATTTTCATTGGCGCGCGGGTCTTCAGTCGTCTCCTCTTCATAGCCGTCAGCTGTTGGAGTCTATTCCAAATTGTTTGTTCAGCTTTTTCTCTGTTGAGAGAAGAGTTGATTTATCGTCAGCCAAAACAGCTGTTTTGTTCCCCCCGGTGTTTCGGTTTAAAGCGTGACCCTGTTAACTTGGCGACTTTCCGCCGTCTGTTGTTGTTGTTGCTTTCTTCCTGTTTTCAGCAAGTTCCGTTAAAACAAGCAACGTTCAAAATGCGACTGAGTGTTAGTACGCGACACGTGTCTTCAAACGAGGACTATGTGTGTTTTTATTTAAAAACTAAACAAAGAGGCGCTTGCGAGGACAGCTAACAACACAGTTCAACAGCTGCCGTAACTACGACAACAACTGGCGCACTCGACTGAAAGTCGCCAGTTAACGGGGTCACTCGTTAAACCGAAACACCGGTTATTCCTTAGAATGTCACATTATCTTACCTTATGGAGCATGTCACCAGAAGGACAACGTCTGCCTGTAAGCACAACGGTTGTTGTTGTTGTTTTTTAGCTAACCGCCTTGACATAAATGTTAATTTTGTATAAAGACGGAGCTCTCCCGTACCTCGCTCAAGTCAGCCGTGCGCTGATACCCCTTCCTCCGTAGTATGGACCAGGCTATCTCTGTGTCGCTCACGTTCATCTGGCATCCGTAGGTTTCAAAATACACTGTAATGTTAACGCGACACGCCAGTTTGGCATGTGTCCCAAACAATCCAATTGAACTTGATTGGCTTTCAGTGATGCAGACTGACCTTTTCGCGAGTTCCCCATCTCCAAGTCCTGGGAAAGATAGCTGTGTTTGTCAGAGTCCTCTCCATCGGCAGCGTACGTCTTGTTAACTGAAACTCCTTTGATGAAATCCTGAAGACCGGGGCCAGAGGACACCTGACACTTAAACCTGTCCACAGTTGTCCTCCTCTCTCTTGAAGTAACACTGGTGTTAGCTAATTTGGAACAATATCTGGGTTGGATGCACCTGATGGGTATCAAGTGTTGGGGAATGCTAAACAGGGGTTTTAAAGTCCTGAGGCACTCCATGCTTAGCTAGCTAGCTACAAGAGCAAAGGCTTTTATAGCAAACTGTCGGATTAGCTCTAACTGAGAGACCATATACTGTACATAGCTACTTTTAGCGCGATTTAGCTAACATTTTGTCCCTTTTTATCCTACTTTACTGTGTGAGTGCTAGCTACGACGGGTAAATGTCATTCAGGCACTCGTGTCATGTGTAGCCAAAGATGTCTTAAAATCAAGAGGAGCATCTCCCCATTCCAAAGTAACGTTATAGAAACCCGGAAAAAGCGTTGAGTCGTCTAATAATAGTTTTGGGCACGGCGCAAGGAAACTAAACTACCCTTTAGTTTACTTGGGGCGGTGGCGGAAATTCTACCTTTATAGCAGCTACCATGAAGAACATTTGTGTTTGACATTAGTCCGAATTCAGTAGTAATGTCAGTAATTTAGAGACACGGCGTAGTGTCAGGAGCCATTTCATTATGTCCCTTGGACGTTTTTATGATTACACGGCTAATCTGAAGGCCGTAACGGAGAAAAAAAAGGATGGTTAAGTACCTAACGGAGCCCTGCTCAGCGAAGATGGGAGTAGACGACAGGGAATCCTCTTGCGTCCCGACAGTCCGTTAGAAAAATATGTTCCCCACCCCGGTACGTTCAACTTCACGGTCCGTCTCAACACCTTCTTTAAAACAGGGTTCCGGGCGACGGCGATGAACTTCCAGGCGACCTTTTAATAAATCACCAAAATATCTCTTAAAAGCTGAAGCACTTATTGGTGAGGGGGACAGTTCACACTTGTTTTTCACGCCCCAAACTCGGGCCTAAGGATGAGGGGTGGGGGTGTAGGGGAGGAGTGGGGGTAGCGTCAAAATACAATCTGTTCAATTTTATTGTTAATATTATTGCTTCTCCTCATTGAAATTAACCCGGGGACAGAATGTACTAATGTCTGTTTATCAGAAGAGACACTGTCTATATCTGTAGCACCTACAGTTAAATGCAAGGTGTGCACAACATAAACCATAAACAAAGCAGTCTATAGGCCAGCAGTAAATAATAGCTAATGAAACATAATGTCACATCTTTTTTCTTTTCTTTTTTTAAATGTGTCAGAGAGCTGGTTATTCAAATATATTCTAGTTTGTGTGTTTTTGATCATGCCCAATAACATAGACGCTTTAAAAGGTGTTTCTGTCTTTGTGTGTGTGTGTTTCCTCCATCAGGTCCCATTGGACAAACTCCTTTGAAATGAAGGGCGATAGAAGCATTTGCAATTTGACAATTTTATTTATGTATCATTTTAGGTGACAGTTTGCATAATGGATGTGTAAGATGGAGATGGTAATGGAATGGATCTCAACATGACCATTACATTTATTTTTCTGAACTACAATCCAAATCTCCTCCTATCATATACATTCCCTTATTTTCTATTTGCTTGCAATTATTTGTTTATGAGCTTTCATTATAGCACATTATGTGGTAATGTGCATATTATTTGTTATCATTTTTTCCCCACACATTCTGAATTATAAAACTTATATTTTAAGCCTTATACAACACTCGTTTGGCATCTATTTAATAACGGTCGTTCCATCAAAGCAAACTTGAATTTGAGAACGCGAGAGAAGGACACAAAGAAAGAGAGAGCATGCAGAGAGAGAGAGAGAGAGAGAGAGAGAGAGATATCGTGTGTGGTGTGGGAGTGACTGGGAGCTCCAGGTTCAGTATAAACTGACCATGGACAGTACTGTTCCAGTGTTTCTTCTGTCCAGTCTTTGAGACGATGAGAGCTGAGAGCGGAGGGCACCAAACAAAGAGGAACTGCAGGGACGCTCAGAATTCACACAACACATCCAGGTAACCCTTCCTCCACATGTGTGAATGTAATGTGCATTTAATGTCTGTGCTTTTATTTCAACATTTTAAATGAAATGTGAATGTTTCCCCATCACAGTGTGCATCTCTGCCTGCTGCAACTTCAGCGCCTTGTGCAGAGCGTTGAGGCTGGTCGGGGGGGGGGGGGGGGGGGGGGGGGGGCTGTGGTTTCAGCATTTTTTTTTTTTTTTCTAATGTAATTTCTCCTCCTGTCATTTATTCCAGCTGTCCATTCTTCTCCACGAGCTGCGAGGATGGAGAAAGCTGCACTGCTGCTGTTTTGTTGCCTGGTCGGGTCTTTATCGGGCTCCCCGCTCTACCCATCCATTAGGTGAGTCCTGGCACATTTACTGAAATTCAGATTTTTTTGTGTGTGTGTGTGTGTGAGTGTGTTTTTAAAGTTATTCAAATTCTTCATGACCGGTCAACTCGGCTGTTCAGATCTGTGGACGCCCGTGGATGGCAGCAGAAGTGCTGAAAAAGTGAAGAATTATTATTAATGGAAATACAAGATTTAAAAAAAAAATAATTTAATTCTGACAAATGACACAAAATGCACTTCATACATTCTCTGTGTCAGTAAATGTATGCTGCTGAGCTTCAGGGAAGCGCTGACATGGTTGGAAATCTAAGAGAAACGGACAACATGAAGCCGTCTTAACATTTACAAGCAGAAAATGAGCAAGTGTTGCAAGACAGACACAAACGTAAGACTGATTTGAGCTCGAGGTTGACGGACGGCGACTTGGTCCCAGTGCCTGGGCTAAAAGAAACAGTTGTATCCGCGCGTGGAGCGTGCGATGTTGTCGACCCGCCAGTGGTTACTTTGCATGTCGTAGCTGTGCCCTCTCCTCTTGTTATGCTAAAATGGGTCAAGATGCCTGGATTAGTCACCATGCTGCATTTACACAGCACCTTAATCACAGTGTCCTGCGCCAAAAGCAGCAGAATGCATCATTTTTACAAGAGCTGGAGCGTTTTGCAGTAAGATTGAGGATATTTTTCTTGGTCTAAAAAAGCTCTGTGTAATAATTTCTGCTCTGGGCCGGAAATTTGAATACATTCAAACACCCGTCTAATGTGTGTGTGTGTTTGTGTGGAGATATTTGAATACAATGTTCTACACTCGTTTCTCAGGTTCGGCCGGAGGGACATGTCCATCCTGATGACGTCTTCTATAAAGGATCCAGCTGAGCAGCTGGAGGGGGACAGGGGTCCTCCCAGGGAACAAGCAGAGTCACGGTCAGTCTGTTAATGTGGGCCGAGTGGCTGATCTAACATATGGCTTAAAGGCTCAGTTTAACCCAAACTACCTCCAGCGGTGTCTACCAATGCAGACAGATTTAGATTGGAATTAGATTTTTTTGCCTCCATCCCAATGCAACAGAGAGCTGAATGGAACTGCTTTTGCGGTGCTCACAGCAGTGAGAATTTACATCTGAATAAACTCAACGTCAGCGTGTCCTTTCAGGAGAAGTGCACCAGACAGTTATTCGAGAATGCCGTTATGTAATAACTGGACTGATGCAAGTTGTCCACTCTCTGATTTCAGCTCGGGACGCCACGCTGATGCCATCTTTACAAACAGTTACAGGAAAGTCCTGGGCCAAATCTCTGCCCGGAAGTTCCTCCAGACAATCATGGGCAAACGGCTGGGGTGGGTAGCACTTCAAATCTGCGCAGATCCAACAGCAGCAGCAGAAATACACGATGAAACGTGTTGTTTTTTTCCCTCCCCCCCTGCAGAGATGAAACCGAGAGCTACATGAAACGTCAGTCAGATATCTACGAAGGGACGTACAAGGAAGACCTGACGTCCATCCAGAGCAATCAGAGATACAGAGGAGCGCATGGGAATGCCATGAGGCCCAGGTAAACAAACACCATGAAAACATTCAGAGACGCTCGTCTGACTTTTCAAGCATGATGACATTTTAGTCTCCCGCTAACCCGAGTCTTTTCCTCTTCACAGACTGCTGAGTTGAGACCTGCCGGCGCTCCTGGCCGCTCTGCTTTTTTGGGAACCATCCCCGCTCGTTTTCATATTGAACATGATATTGTCATTTTTTTTTTTTAAATTCCCAATAAAGCTGTGAAGAAAACCTACAGCTCCGCTCAGCTCATGACTGTGGAGAAGAGAAAAGCACCGTGGATCTTTCGGTTTCAGCAGTCTTGCTTTAACACAAATACTGGGATGGAAGTCTCGTTTGAGTGGCTACTGAAGGAGTAATGGTATTAATGAAAAATCTTGAACAACAGTGTCGTTTTTGAGAGCCAGCAGTTACCTCAAAGTCAGTGTTTCCACCCCATGCTCCTTTATACTTCTACTTCACCACATGTCAGAGAAAAATACTGCACTTTTTTTTACACGTATTTGACAGCTATAGTTACTAGTTACTTGGCAGATCTTCTATACTAAACATGCAGAGCTGGAAGAGATCAAATGAGCTGCACTGTGTCCAATTAGTCACACAGCCTTGAAAAGATATGATCAGCTTATAAAGCACAATGTATTTACATAATGCATATGCTTTTACTTAAAGGATAGGTTGCCCCTGAAAACCTGGCTTCAGAAGTATTTCTTTATACCATCATATATATATATTTTTTTTTTTATTAAAAAAGGTACTATTAGGTACTATCCATTAAGAGTTTGATGCTCAAAAACTCTGCTAATCTGCTTCACCGGGACTGTGTGGGCGTGGTTTGACAAGATTCACTAGTTGCTTTGACATTGTGACTCAACTTATGCCCATGTTTCAGTAGTCGACGTTATCCTGTAATTGTCACTCGTGGCCACAGTGGCCGTTGTAATTCTCTGCACAGCTCCACACCACTTCAACTTCTAAGAACTAACTAACTAACCTAACTTCTAGAGTGTGTCTTAGTACTTGTACGTACACGTATGCACAAGCTTTACTGGTCGCTTCATGCCTCTCCATGCTGGCCATAAAGAGATTCCTTCCTAATGCGAATAAGAAAAAGGGACACACACAGTCCTTGTTCTGCAAGCTGAAGTTCCTGTGGGGGTTTCAGCAGTCTGGGTTAACCAGGTCAAGTGGCTGTTTCAAAGTTATGGTCTTTTGAGGATGATATATACCCTCCAGAGCAGCTCAGCAAGGAAACACAAAGCGGGAATTTCATAAACAAAAACGTTTCCTTTCAAATATTAAAAACACGTTTGGTTAACATGAGTGGTCGTGTAGATGAAGCACCGGATTGTGTTGAAAATATCAAGCGTTTTTTTTCAAGGAGTATATTTGAATTCAAGCATATTCCTGACCTTGAAAACATTAAAATTGAGCATTTTCCCAAAACTTTCAAGACAAGGATTAAGTGACGCTACTGTTATTTTACATGAGAATCTGAATACTACTTCCTCTACAGGGTCAGCAGTTGGATTGCAGCAGATTCTCACTGTTTCAATCCCTTTGAAAGGAATACTTCAGATGTAATCAAGAAACACAAAGAAACTTCGATTCACCTCAGATTCTTTATTTCCTCTTCTTCATTACAAAAACATCATATCCTCAAATTGCTCATATTTCATTTTTAACATTTTTTTTCTGGGGGGTGCCAACTCTATCAAATGGGAGACTACCGCTCCTCCTACACACCGGCATAGTTAGTGATGATCAAGGTGTCGGCGCTACAGCCAATGTGTTTGTTTTTTTTACCAGCTGAAACGTGTTGACTGACAACTTCTGTCTCGAGGTGAAACGGGGGGGGGGGACTGAGCGACGACAGAGAGGAATGTACAAAAAAAATAAAAAAATAACCCAAAACCCGTCAAGAAAACCACAAATGAAAATCCCAGCTCACTTCGAAAACCACTGGCAAGTTGGACAATACGAAAAAACAAATCTCACAGGACGATGAAGTGCAATGATCAGTAGCTTTACAGTATCTGTCAGTGAGCGCTTGTCCTCGGAGACGCTGCGATGTCCCCCTTTCTTCCATTTGGCAATGCGGACAAGACTGCATGTTTAAAACTGTCGATTGGATTCTTGAACTGCCACGCCGCGTTTAAAGTCTGATTTGATGCATCGTTGAGTGACTCCTCGGAAAACAAAAAAAAAATGATCAGTGTCTTCTTTTAATTTTCTCGCCCTTATTTTTTCTCAATTCTGTGGAAGAGAGAGAGAGAGAAAAGCAAACATTAGTTATTACAAACGTGACATGAACGAAAAACCTTCTGTGGCTTTATTCAACACCTGCTCTTTGACAAGTCATGTAAATGGCCGATCATGCATTTCTTTTTTAATGTGCACCCTTCCACAACAAACAATGTATGTTTGGCTCATGACAAATGTCAGAGATCTGAATGCAGAATGCATAGCACGGCTCATGGACACAGAAGACATGTCACCCAAACGTAATGGCACCACCAGGACCACGGGTGTTAGACCACAGAGGAGGGACGACCACAGTGCCGCAATGGCTATGGTTATGGTAATGATCATGGCGGGATGAATGAGAGGCAAACCGGGGGGGGGGGGGGGGGGGTGAACACTCTGGAGTTAGAATGAGCGAGCACCACACAGCCATGCACGCTGTCAGCCATTATGGGAAAGCACACTGTGGATGCAGTCTACGAGGAAGCCCTTACTTCAGCCTGGAAGCACGACCGACTCATTTGTTACAAATGGGGGTTTTATCGTAGGCTCCTATACTTTGCCAACCTACTACTTTGCTCTGCGGCAATCCTGAAAAAAGGAGTAAAAGAGACAGCGAGGTGTGGATAGAGGGGTTAAACAGACACAGTCACCAGCTGCAGGACAGAGACTAGCAGGAAAGAAGAAAAAAAAAAAAAAAAAAAACAAAAGTCCTCACTGGGTGAAAAACCACATGAGTGAAATCATTAATTGCAATGCTCAACTTGAAATGGTTCGATTGGCTGCCGTAAGAGCACGAAGTAAAAGTGAACAATTACAGAGTGACGTCAGTGACACAGGCTACAAATTGCTCACTCTGGCGCTTTGAGGGCTCTACATGCTGATGGTGAAGAAATTGCCCACTTAGATCATCACTCTTGCAGATCTTGCTGCCGCGCTTCTCTCCTAGTCCGAGTAGACGCGAGCTCTCCTCCTTGGCAGAGAGCCTGGCATTGAAATCAGCCTCCGGGGACCAACTGAGAGGCTACAGATACGGAATGGGCACTTTTGCTTGGGTTTAAGGCTAAGAACCACCGAGAGGCCTCAAAGCGCCCATGTCCTTGCCGTCGCGGAGACAAAAGCTTTCTTCTCCGGGTTTAAGGACTCTCTAGGAACCAATTGTGCCAGGCACCATCAGGAGACGTACCTCTTCACTGCTTTCTGGGCGAGCATGCGGTTCCCGGCGAGGAAAGTTACGCCGCCGATAATCGCCAGGTACTTCAGGGTCTGGAACATGTCCAGGTGGGTCCAATAGACGTACATCAGGCCCAGCATGGCTGAAATGAAACAACCAAGTAGGCTTGAACATGAACATCCAAACAAAACAGCTGCTGGTTAACACAGTTTTGATATGCTATTTAACATAACATACGAACCGTCAGCGGTTCCCCGAGTGGGTGGGGTGCTTTAAGGACAGGCTAAGCGTGCCGTAAAATGTATTCATTTATTTCTCAAATCATACACTAATAATGCATCACCCTATATAAAAAAAACTGAAAAAAAATTGAGAGACTGCGTGTGGAATTTCATGAATAATGCATCGTTGAAATTAATTATGAGGACGCACAACGTCACACACAGTCATTACTGCGATTCACTCATCACATGAACAACAGCACATGAATAGCAGATGAAGAGGTTGTGTAACGCCCGTTGTCCGCGATGAACATTGCATTTCAAAGATTGGGACCAACCTGCGTGTCCCACGTGGAACAGAATGGTGCTGGGAGAGAAGCTGAAGTTGGAGATGTTGGCTCCGAGCTTAAACCACTACAGACGAGAGGGGGAATAAAAGACAATGTGATTTCCATCCCCTGCAAGAGCCGCGAACAAAAGGGCTGAAACATTGTTTACCACCTGACACACAATGCACGGTTCCACCGCAACAATAACTATTACTCAGTACTGCAAATGCCAGGGGGAAAAAATAAACACACCATAGCTTTTGTGATGTCAAATTAAAACAAGCATTATATTCATGCAGTACTGGAGCCTCATCCACTGTGTATGAAGAGCTTTTTCTGAAGAAACAGACCACTGTGCATTCAACAATAATAACAAAGCTGAATGTTCTATCAAAAAAAGCTTTTGATTAATCATAGAAGTAGGTTTGTTATTAGGTGTGCCTTTAAATAAGATAAACGGTCTCTAAATAATGTCCGTACCCACGTTGTGCTCTACAGTTCGGCTGACCACGTAAATAAAAACAGAGCGAAAGGAAACATGTTGCACAAAGTTGGCCATCTCACCAGGACGAGCAGAAGCAGGAAGGGAGAAAGGATGAGCGCAGTGAAGGTATTGGAAACCACCGTGGGGGGCTTCTTCTCTGGTTCCCTGAATAAGTGCTGCAGAGACAAGAAGAGATGTTAAAACTGCTGGACTGATCGCTACTGTGTGCTGCTGGATTTCCCCAGAATCACGCGGTAAACATGATAGGAGCACATAAGTATTACCTGGATCTCTGGTTTGGGTACGTAAAGAGTCTTGGGCTGAATGGTGGCTGGGGCCTCCTCATCCACAAACTTCAGAACAACATCGGCCTTTTTGAGAGATCACAACTCAACTTTAGAGCTCAATATCAACTTCTCACTAGCACCTCATCGGTCAAGTGATCCTCATTACCAACGCCAAGTCCGAGCAGATACTCACCACATTCCACAAGATGGGATTCTCCAAGGTAGCGTCCCCGACGATAAGGTAGAGGGAATAGGTGCCGGAGATGGAGTCAAACTCGGATTTCCGCTCTGCTGTGTCCAACTCAAACTTGTACAGGTTTTTGCTGTCGGGCTCAGCCACAAACACAACCTCTTGACCGGTTTTCTGATTGTGCAGCCGGACAAAAGTCTGCGACAGAGGAAATAAGTAGGTCTCAGTTTGTCCTAACTGGTCACAGCGGTTGGCTGATTGTTTTGGCCAACCAGATGTGTACCACCCTGATTACATACCTGGTGAGGGGTGAGCTCCACTCCAGTGTTGACGTCGACCAGCTGGAAGGACATGGCAAAGTTTTGGTGGCTGTCTGCTGTGAAGGAGCTCTTGGCTTTGGAGGGATAGTCCACCCTGGGTCATTTAAAAAGAGAAAAGCATTCAGCGTTCTATTGTCATGCTAATTGGGGTCAGAGAAAAGGGGCTTCGCTTATCAAACTTGTTTCCTAACCTGGTGGTTTTTGTGCCGATGCTCTGGTCCTTATCCACCACGGAGAGGTCCATGTTAGTGACAGCCACCTCGGTGGACACCTTCACTTTAAGCTGCGGGTGGACAGAGTCACCTCAAATAAGGACATGACAGTAGCAAACAAATCCCCAAACAAAGAGACTGAGTCACCGGCCGCCACCTCACCTCAACATGATTGGCAACCAGCCGGCTATCCCCTTTCACTGCAATGGTAAACTGGTAATATCCGCTGGCTGGCTGGTTGGACATGAAGTTCAGTTCAAAGGTGCCACTGAAAAACAGGGGAAAAAAAAGAATTATACAGTGTATGTTCTACCAAAACCAGGCAGTACTGATGAAGAAATGTTATCTAAAAAACACCTCAGAAAAATAAAGTAAAGAGATGTTATTATTTGCGTTATCATTCAATCTGTGTTCCTGGGAACAGTGAAAGTTTTGTGGGCTGAGCAACGAGGTAATGAGAGGTTGAATACATTTATTTTCGGCTGTATATGCAGCTTTTGGGATCATTGAGTAAAGCTAACACTTGTCTAATGATACGTACTCATTGAGTGTGAACGGGGCTTGGCTGAGTATGATGCTCTTGGAGGCCACAGCGTACGCAGATTCGACCAGCACATCGGCTGAGGCCAGAGGTTGAGACATGACATCAGTAACAAGGAGCTGTGAATCGGACAGAGAAACGACATCACTATGAGGTGATTAAAAACCAAGCAGCAACGGCTGCAGCCTGGTCGAGATGCAACCTCTGTACCTGCAGGGTGGGCTGGCTGTGGGACACTGTGGCTGGGCCCTGAGCGCTGACGACGACCGGCACGTGGAAGCGGTTGTTGGAGAGGGCAGCGGCAGCACTTGCCACGCTGAAGGCCTCGGCCAGAGAATCCCAGGATTTCTTGCTGAAGATAGAGTTCACCAGCTGGATGACCTGGTCCTGTGGGGAGAACACATCCCCAAATCAGTCTCAGAGAGAAAAACACAAAGACAGACACCTGACAGACAGAAATCATACCTCCTTCAGGGGGGGCTCCATGTCCACGTGATCTGACAGGCAATAAGCAGCAGTCACAAACATGGCAGTCGCCTCAAGGCCCTCTTCAAACTGGAGGTAGATGCCACCGAGATCATCCAAACGAGCTGTCAGATCCTGAGAGGAAAGAAAACGTGTTAAAACTTAATTCTGCTCAAAATAAAAAATGTGCATAATTAAGAGTCCGATGTGTCTCACGGCGACACAGCACCACCTGGTGGACGTTAAAGAGCTCACCTCAATTTCTTCCAGTATTCCTCCAAGTTCGGCCTGCTGGGACAGGCGGGCTGCTGTTTGCAGGGCTGAAGTGATGCTGTCCAAAGAGAACACACATTTGGCGTTAATCAAATTGCTCGAATAACTTGCCGATGATGAGCACTGCAGGGCCGTCCACACTACCGCACTCCCCCACCAACACAACGAACACTTACGCCACAACGTTGTCCTCCTTGTTGATGCGAGACGTCAAGGCCCCTACGACCTCCTGGGAGGCCAGAGGAAGCCCCAGAGAGCTGAGCGCGCTCACGGCCCGGTGAATCTGAGTCATGGTCGAATCTTCACTCACTGCTGCCAGGAGGATGTCACGGGTTTCATTGGACACAGGGATCTACGAAGTGAACGAGAACGTCATGTAATCAGTTTGGCACCGCTGTGGTTCTTATTATAGTACAGCGTCGTCCAATTTGCCATGTCAGTATTCAGGTGGAGCTAATTATCTTATATAGCTATTCTACTGTCGTTGTAATAATAATAATAAAATGATTTTTCTAATATCTTGACCATGAAGCAAGTAAGTGGAGTTCAAATTCCCAAACTAATGTGCTTTCTTACGAGTATGTCTTCTCTTATGTTTTTTTTCCTATATTGTCCAGCCCAACTACACACTCCAAAGATGCTTTTTGAATATAAAAGATGGCAGTAGGACAGACAAGAAGGTCAAGGCAGGAAATATATTGTCATACTTCACATCCTGAAATGGCTTGACTGGTCTCAGCGGCAAAGAAGAGAGAGTCAACGCTGGTGGGATCAAGCTGGGATTTGAGGAACTGACATACTTCCTACAAACAAAAACACATTTTAAAGCCAACATTTCACAGAATATAACAAATATAATACATTTAGATAATTTAATTGTGGCTCTACGCTTATTTCAAGA